>NW_025816940.1:609673-688061 GCF_002878395.1 Capsicum annuum | reverse complement strand
TTTTGATTCCCGTCCCCAAATTTATTTCAAACAATATGATTAAACATGCTTCGATTTATCAATTCACTTTTCAAAGTCCGAAACCAACATCAACCAACACATAACACATATTCGAACATACCAAACACGCAACAAATAAATCATCCACACCCACAACATCACAAAAAAAATCAAAATGAATTAAAGATTCGGTTAGAAGAAATAGACCTCGATGAAATTGATCCTTGACGATAATAAAGAAATTCGAAGATCAAAATACTCGACTGGAGAATCTCGATCGCGATGAATCCAATTTAGTATAGGGAAAAACTAATAGGACCACTTCAAAACCCATGAGACAAACTTTGTTATACGAAACCCAAACCAGAACGACGACACGATTTGATAACGACAACTCAAAATCCAATATCGATGGTGAACCAGGAAACAGATGAAACCAAAACCCCCAACAAACAACAGGAACCCAAAACCCAATGCAGATCAAGCTCCGGTGAGCTCCGGTGATGGAGAGAAACGTCGACGTCTGACTGGCTGAAGTAGTGGCGGTGAATGGACGGAGGAGGGATGGAGAAGAGGAGGAGGCAGCTGAAATAATGGCTTCGCCGGAGGCTGGTGACACGGAGGCGGCTATGGTGGACTGCCGTTCAGGTGTTGGTGTTGACGGCGGAGGGACTGGCGAAAGCGTTGACTCGCCGGTGATGGAGAAGGGCGGTGGAAAGGATGGAGCCGCTGGTGGGGTGACAGGCGGCAATTTTGGCGGGTTTGGCTGGAGATTAGAGGAGAGAAGACATTGACGATGGTGGCGGTGGCGGCAACGATGGTTTCGCTGGTCACCCGCCGGAGGGAGCTTAGAGAGAGAAAGAGAGATGGAGAGAGCCGAATTGGGGAGAGAGAATATTAGCCGATGCTAAGCTGGCTGGCGTCAGCCATGTATGCCGATGGGTCGTTGGTCGGTCGCCGGCGAGTTTGCTTAGAGAGAGAGAGTGAGAGTCTAGAGAGAGAAAGAGAGAATTTGGTCCCTTTTTTCTTTTTGGTTACTGTTCATGCCAAAAAATCTTCTCCCTTTGTATGTGTGTATCTGTGTATATATATTGTATTTTTCCTTTTTTGGGTCCTTTCTTTTTGGACAAGAAAAATAGAGGGGGGGGGGGTGACGTGGGGTAGGGTTAGGTCGTAGGGTATGGGGTGGTGAGGTGGTGATTTGTCATTTTCTTATTAGAAAGGGTTGTTAGGGTGTTAAAAGAATAAAATTTTGTTAGGGATTTTGTTGAGATTTACTTTTCTTTGTATTTTTATGGGATGTAATTACGTGGGTGAGGGTACAGTACATGATTCGATAAGGTAAAAATGAATAAAATCAAACTTTTGAGGGGGACAAAATTACGTGTCTACAGCTAGTCTAATTTGTTTGTATTTTAACTAGCCGTTATAGTGTCAAACATTGCACTGATACGACGTCTAAAATTTTTAAGGAAGTTGAAGAGGGAGATGAACTAAATTTGAGTACTCAGTATCCACTTTCCTTTAAAAGATTTAAAGAAATGTGAAATATTATTTTTGTTGGAGTTAGTTGAAAAATAGTTCTTGAAACAAGTTTGCTAAATTTTAGAACTCAATCTCAAATGATACTTTTGTTGTTCCTGTATTGTTGGCGACTCTGGAGACAGAACAGATCTAGGATTTGTACCAATAGGTTCAATATTTAAGGTTCTGCTGGAATTTGAACCGCGTAGTTCCACATGGTTCTCAGACCGTTTTCACTGACCAATTTACCGTAGGTTCCCTTGTTTGCAAACTATTTTGTGTACAATGCTAAATTTATACATATATTGAGTTCAGTATTAACTTAAGGATGGATTTGTGCAAAGCAAATTAATACAACAAATTCATTATGCTGCTGAAAGAGGTTGTGAAAGATGTTAACACCTGGGCAGAGTCTGCATCAAAATGCCTTATCAAAGATATTCTAACGCAGAGGAAAATCAATGACAAAAGAAAGATCCTTTTAGCAAATACCCTGTATTTTAAAAGGTACATGGAATTTTGATGAAGATCATACCATAGGCAAACACTTTCACCTACTCAACGGTGACAAGATTTCAGTTTCCTTCATGACTGGGTGTAACAATTTCACTTATGGATCATTTGAAAGCTATCAAGTTGCTAAAATTCCATATGATATTGATAGTAAAATCGATAGCAAAGAGTTCTCTATGTTTATCTTCCTTCCAAATGAGCAAAATAAATTGCCTAGCTTGTTGGAAAAAGTGAATTCTAACCCGAAGTTCTTTACTCAAAAATTCAGGCTTCAGTATGAATCACTTGATGCATTCTACATCTCAAAGTTCAAATTCACATACACTGCAAAGAAAGAAATTGTAAGAACAATGAAGAAAATGGGTCTGACTCTCCCTTTCAGTAAAAAATGCATAGAGATAATAGAGATCGTAAAACCTGATGGACCATTCTATATCAATGGGATAATACAAAAAGCATTTATCGAGGTAAATGAGAAGGGTACTGAGGCAATAACTGTTACTGTGATGTCCGATGTTGACATGGGATGTTCGATGTATGAATCCCCTTGTCCAAGATTTGTAGCGGATCACCCTTTCTTGTTCATAGAAAGGAAAAAGGTTTAAAGGTTGGTAACAATTGATTTTTTAATATTCTTGTGCAGAATAAGAAAGATTATTGTGTAGCGATGTTTACGAAGAGACAAAAGTGTAAATAAATAAGTTGGTAAATAAATTCATATGAAGTACTAACTATAATATCAATTCATCCTCGAAAGAATATGACGCCATTAAAATGTTAAATAAATTATTATAGTTTTTTTATTCTAATTATATTTGTTTAAATTGTAATTATATTGCTTTCTCTTTATTTTTTTCTAGCTATATTATCTTACTCCGCTTGTTATCAATTTATTTATTATTATTATTATTATTATTATTATTATTATTATTTTTATATAAATTCTACATACTTCGGATATCAATTGACTTTTCATTAATATTTAGTTATTTGAATTTGTGCACAACATTATACATAAAAATATCATTTATATCTCGATAATAAAACTTTCTTTTATTACATGAAAGCTATTATATTGTTGAATAATAGCAGTAATTGTTTGTCAAGACTCGAGTCTTAAATTTATGGCTAAGGGTGAAGAGGAAGGGGGAGGGGAGCGGAGGCAAAAGACTTGCTACAGTTAAATAAAAAGATTTGCTATTTATTGCATTTTTCTAGTTTGATATGACCTCTGTTTAATTTAGATTTATGATTCTTTTATACGAATTACTGTTAACATAGGTTGTGTCTTTTCTTAATTTGTTTTGGTTTATGATTTGCATACCTAAGTTTAGGATAGTTTTGTCTACGGTGGCATGTTGGCTATCTTCTAATTTATTTATTTCTAAAGAAGAAGAAGAAGTAGTTTAAGGTTTAAGATTTACAATTAATACTCTTATCTCATTAGATTTAGAATTCTTCAACAATTAATGTTATCTAAGTTGATTTCCAAGAAATAATGCCTACTAATTTGATTAATAGAGTTTAATGTGAGTTTTAAAAAGAGCTTAACATGTGATTTAACTACTCCTTCCGTTTGGTTTTAGTGGACTCTTATTAATTTGACACTCCCCTTAAGAAAATATTTAATAAAGACTTATTTTACTAAAATTGCTCTATTAATTATGCATTGAAAATATAAATTTCAATATATACACTTTACATAGTCATTTAATGATAGGGGTAGTATTGAAAAAATATAATAAACTTTTCTTGATTTTAGAACTTGGACAACTAAAATAAAACAAATATTTTTAGTAAGAGGACCAACAAATATGAAATGGAGGAAGTATGAGATATAAATGGGAATAATTTTATTAGACAAAAACTATAATTAAAATTAAAAAATATTTTGAGTATGCAAAAACATTAAAAAGGGTCCAATTTTAGATTCTATTAACTTTCAAATTTATATTTAATTTGACTTTTTATCATAGAGAGAAGACAACTAAAAAGTCATCAATAACGTAATTTGATTAGTACATATACAATTGTCAAGTAATAAGTATTTAACCAAAGCACCAAATAATCTAATCTAATATTAAAAGAAGAGTTAAAATATCTAATCTTATTATTTATTTGTAATTTGTTTAGGTTTAATTTTTCATCTGGATATAGTTATCTCTTATGTGTTTTAATTTGATTAGACAAGTGAAAGAATAATAAAGAATATATTTATATGATTTTTCAAGTTCAAATGCTTCTTTTGTTTTTCTATCTTGAAGTTCACATTCGAAAGCATGCTCTCTAACTTTGTTAAATCTTCGGTTCTAAGGCTAGGGATGTTGATGGGTATAAGTTTTGGTACTCAGGAAGCGAGAGACGTACAAATGGAATAGGTATCTTAGTAGACGAAGAGTTTAAAGGGCAGATAGTGAAGGTCAAGAGGGTCAGTGATAGGATGATGACAATTAAGTTAGTCGCTGGAGGGTTTACTCTGAACATTTGTAGCGCTTATGCGCCACATGTGGGCTTAGATGAGGAGGAGAAAAAGAGATTTTGGGAGATTTTAGATGAAGTGGTGAGAGGCGTGCCTAGCTCTGAGAAGATTGTCATAGGAGGGGATTTTAATGGGGACATTAGGTCATTACCAAGAGGCTATGGTGATGTACATGGAGGCTTTAGATTCAGGGATAGGAATGAAGAGAGAGTTGCTATTTAGATTTTGCGAGGGCCATTGCGTTGGTGGTAGTGAATTTGAACTTTTCGAAGAAGAAGGATCACCTGGTTACCTTTCAAAGCGCGATAACCAAGACTCAGATTAACATCATACTTATAATCCTGAGATACATAATAAAGTTGATTGTTGCAGAGCAATAAACCGACGTAAAAGCTTCAAACAAGATACAACACTTCTTACAACAAAAAGTGAACTCTGGGTGCCAAAACATCTAAGGTAGCAAATGGAAAACATAATAAAATACAAAACAAACCTCAAGTTTGTTAATATATTTGCTCCAAATTTGTCGGTACCAAAACATACGACACTTGGAAACTTCAATTATGTCCTCTAGATAATCTCGAATGATGCTTATTTTTTGAACTATATCATTGTGGTCTTTAATGACCCCACTGCGAAGTCCTTCTAGCTCGGCAGTAGAATTAACTTAGCAATTAGCAGTGGGAGTTGCCTATTTTACATAAAATCCTTGGTCCAATTGCCCTTTGGTTGTGGTCTTCCAAATCGCTATAGTCATCTGGTCGTTAAAATGAAGCAAAGTCTCTTGATTCTTAAGTAAAAGATCGACTTTTCTATAGAAAGAATGAGGAAAAACGTTATACGAATTGATACCTAAATTCTGATAATGTAATTGATAATTTACATGTTGAAGTTGATAAAAGGTATGTTATATTATGTAGCGGTATTCTGATGGAATTGATTTCCCTCTATAGATGTTCTAGCAAGGGTATACAACAAAAATCTTAATATATACATGTTTTTTGCATCTATTGACAGGAGCTAAAGTCTTGAAACTCATCACAACTATGTAAGTATTTGAAATTTTCTTAACATTGTTAATTAATTGTCTAATTGTAGGTATAGACATTATTATTGCAATGTGTTAAAAATCATAATAATATAGTGTAGAATGAAAGTGGAGGGAGATAGCCACATGACTACCTCGAGTTAGTAAGTATCTTCATATAAATGTTAGTAAAATAACAAGATCACGAGTGCTTCAATTTTAGCATTCTCTCAAGCACTTTAATTTTTCTAATTAAGAAGTCAATTTTTTTTTAAAAAAATATTGAAAGGAAATGTCCCTTAAAATTTAGGACATAGCACAATGACACATAAATTAAATGCAGTCCTTAATCCAATGTAAGATTTTATGTTGGCATCACAGTGGAGGAGGGTTTGGGTTGGATTCCCCTGAAGGGAGATGCGAAGTTTTTTTAGTATCGGAGGTTAAATTTAACGGTACGGTGATCTTAATGTATGAAGTTTAAAATAATTTAAAAATGTTATGAGATCAGATAGAAAGTTACTTTTCTCAAAACGTGTTATTTTAGAGATATTGGAGATAGTTCAACACCGATTGAGCAATCTTCAAAGTAAGTTTGGTTCAATCTTTAGTATGTTTATATTTATAAAAGAGGTGCTAATTAATTAGTATAAATAACATAAATATCAACCCTTTTGGAAGTAATTGCACTCACTTCCACTTTTTTAATTACTTTACTCTCTCTCCCTATTAATATACATAACATAGCCGACATATACATAACATTCTGTGTATATGTTGGAATTTTTGTAATGTGTTTAGGGAATTGAGATTTTTTTATAATATTGAAAACATAAATTGTGTATTTGTGTAATTTTTAGAATTGTTTAATGTGACATACAAGTCCAACAACATTTACTCAAATTAGTAGAAACAAACATTTTTGCCATTTAGATCATAAATATAGTGTTATATACATATTACAACTTCAATTGCAATATAATAAAATATATGTTAATCTTTTTGTATGCAATCTTTTGTATCTAACATGAAATACACGTGCAACACACATACACTACATTAGTTTTACACAATAATGTCTAAAAATTTGATATACAATATTATACACTGCAGATACAATAATATATAAAATTACAAGCGATGCTTATACGTTCCTATACACTAAAGAAATGGCAAAGTAAGTATAGCAGCACCGTGCAATACTAAAGCTCCTACTATGCACAAGGTTCGAAGAAGAGTCGAACCACAAGGGTTTATTGTACGTTCGTATACACTATTATATAAAAAACTACTTGTCTCCTTTCTGGAGCCTCTTATGAGATTTAATTCTAATCTAGCTTAAATTTACTTTGTATCACGTCTAATTTAACTTTTAAACTCCTTGATATTTAGAATTAATATCACACTCTTTAGATAAATTTTCAAACTCAATCACTTCATGAAAATTCGACTTTCAAATTTAGATTTTATATTCACAAATGCTTCTTGTAATAGAATAATAAAATAAGAGGAAAAATAAGAAAATGGAAAAGGAAACAAATGGGATGAGAAAGATGAATAAATCATAGAAGAAAAAGATGAAGAAAGGTAGGTTTGATGGAAAGAAGAAGAAATAAGAATAGGAGATATGAGATTGGCATGACATAAGAATTCATATTAATGAAGAGAAAATGGTCAAAAATCCCTCCAACCTTTACCTCAAATCCCAACTACACATCTATACTTTGTGAGGGTTCTATGACCCCCTGAACTATTTAAAACTGAAATTATTATACCCTAAAAAAGCCACAACCACATCTATGTGGACCGGTGAAACTCACGCGCTTGACACGTGGAAATTTTATTAAATTTCTTTTTTTAATTAAATATTTTCAAAACCCTTCCTCCTATAACACTCCCTCACAAAAATATCCTCAATATAACAAAACGAGCAACAACAATGTAATTTCCACCTCTACCAGTGCCCGATTTAAACAACTCCGCTTCCGAAGACGACCATTCGGTGGATGAGTTTGTGGATATGGGGAACGTCGGCGATTCGGGAAAATAGATTCTAGTTGGTTGGGAGAAGGTCTTCGGAGATTACGGCGGGGGCTAGTGATGGTGGCGGTGGAGATGCAGCGGCGGCCATAGTTGAAAGGATTGAAGATTTTGGAGAGGTAAAATGGGGAAAGTGTAGACTGTGGACAGAGTCAAGTTTCTGATTTTCTGGTGCACCATCTGGTAGAATCTTCCTCCGTGATGTATGTGGTGGATAAACCATCATTCCTTGACACTACAGTTGTCGAAGGTGGTAGGAACAACGAGGGAGAAGGTGGAAAAATTTATTGTCATTTTTGAGATTCTAAAGAGAGTAACTTTATGTATAATTTGAAAGAGATTCTGGTGATTCTGCATTTTTAAATATTAACAAAGAGTTAGATTTTCAAAATGTCATAATTTTATATACAAATTGAAGAATCATAATTCAAGAGTTAAAAGAGAAATTCTGAAATTTCATGGTGAATTCGGTAGTGGCGGCGGCGGGTGGTGGTGGAAAAATTTGGTATATATTGCAAAAAATAAAAAGAGAATAATAGTTAAAATTATATATTTTTATTAAAAAAATATTAAAAATTAAATTTTATTACTTGTTTTTTGTGCTCTCTCTCTCAAAGAGAGTGAAACACACTTGCTTTGCCACACAAGCATTCAGGGAGGTAAAAATTTCAGTTTTAAATAGTTTAGGGGGGTCATAGGACTCTCGCAAAGTATTAGTGTGTAGTTGGGATTTGGGGTAAAGGTTGGGTGGACATTTGACCATTTTCTCTATTAATGAATAATGACCAAAGCTAAGGAAACTATATAGTTATTGCCTTTGCTAAAACAACCAATTAATAAATAGCCCAAAAGTGGCTACTTTATGAAATAATCTATAACGGTCCTTCTTGATTGACCAATTAGCGTTGGTGTGCCGCGTGTTAAGAAGGCAGAGACCGTCCCAGGGTTCGCCCTAATTCCCATCTAAGGTTAAATAAGATTAAATTAGTCGCGCTAAATTCATTCTCGAATGATTCGTAATTTGGAAGAGTAGTTGATAACTTGATTGGTTTGTCACATATTCCTTGTGACTTAATTGTTAGGTGCTTGACCAGTAGCTAGTAAGAAGTATCATATAGTTACATATTCCGCCAATAACTACTTAATCTTTCTGTTTAAATTTATGTGGCATTTTTTTTATTTGTCCTAAAAGAAATATCATCTTTTTATAATTAGAAATAATTTTATCTTCAAAATTCTCCTTTTATCTTTAATAAAATGATTAAGTCACAGAGATATCTAAGATTTATTCATTATTATAACTAGAGTGACCTGCTGATTCGAGAAGAAGAAACTTGAAGGACATGAAGATGGGGAAAAAATGTTTTTTGAGGAGGTGTATATTCATGTATATCTTTTCTGTATATCCGTGTATCTCATATGTGTCATATATACCATGCATATCCATGAATTCTATTTGTGATATACCTAACCACATACATATGATATACATTGTCAAAATTACGGTTTGTATCGATTTCAATACTGAATTTGGACTCCAAATCAGTTCAAACCACTTTAAATCTTTCTCAAAGTTTGTCCATATAACTTGGTCAGGTGCTCCCACCAATTCCACCTGAAAGATTTGTCTATATACATTGTCCATAGACAAATATTTTCTGATATGAAAAATAAATTTGGACAGAAAATGAGTCGAAAATAAGACTTTCTGATGGCCGGTTGTTCTTTTTTTTTTTAAAAGAAAACCATAGAGAACCATCTTAAATTATTTTAGTATGGGTTGTCAAGGGGTTATTAACTGTAAACGAATTACCATATTCAGATCCTCACACTTTTCCATATCTTTTGGAAGATTTGACTATTTGCTACTAATTTTTTTTTTCTTTTTTAAATATTCAATCACCAAACGTTATCCTTGGTTCAAATCCGATGCAAATAAATAGTACTCTGATTAATATTTATGTGTCAATGTCCCTTCTAGTTAGTTATATATTTGGACTTGCGGAACTAGAGTTACAACACCATAATTGAGCTATAGCGTTATACGGTTATAGGTACCATACACTCTAGCTAGGTGACGTTGTTGGATAATAAAATTTTCGAGTCGGGAAAAATAAATAATCGAGACAAGAAAAATATTACAACAATTGTTTTATTAATTTCAATGTGAGTGTTACAATCTCTATGAATCTTCTGATTCGCCTTTTCAAATGTAAATTCAAGGACTTAAAGCTTGATCTTGAATTTGAACTTGATTTGTTGATTTGATGGACTTGATCTTGACTTGTGCTTGAATTCAAGGGCTTTTGAGCTTATTCTTGAATCTTGTGGTCTCGATCTTGAATATTGATGAATTGAATTTGAATGCTTGAGCTTTGCAGAGAAATTGCAGTGTTTGATTGTAACGACCCGAAATCGCCTCCCGGGACGTCACACGGTACTTAAGGCTACAAGTAGCCCCAAGCTAACCCTTTGAGCCTTTTCTACTAATAACACTCATTTCAAGATGAAATAATTTAAACACTAGCATAGTCATATCATATGAAAGGAAATACAGAGAAAATGCTCGGTCCAAATGACCAAGCAATACCGAAAAACCTCAATACAACCACAATCTAATAACTAGTCTGACAAAGCCTCTACTAATCCATGAACTAGAGAGCCATTGGGACAGGTCCCCAACTGACTTGAAATGAACTGAAAGTAATAACATAGTCTCTCAAATGCTGAAATGTCTGATGATAGGTCCTCGAACCATGAGGACTCACCACTGTAGGGATGTAGACAGAGGTACTCGGAGGTCACTGACGAGGTTGGGACTGAGCACCTGAACCTACATTATAAGACAATGTAGCACATAGACGTATATGTGGATCAACACTTGGGAATGTACTGAGTACGTGGGGGTGCACGCATTTATATAAAACAACATCAATACTCTTTAATCAAATCATGCATGCAATAAGTAATGACTCACATGGCTTGAATGAATATAAAGTGTAAAGCTCATGAATCATGTAGAATGGAGCATGTAACAAAAATCTCGTGAGTCATCATAGTTTAACTTTGAAATCGGTAATCTTCTCTTATTCTCATTACCCATAGGCTAAAGGATACTTTAAACAATACTTTCAACTCATTCATATGCCTCATGGAGAGTAAAACTTCTTTAATGCTCAAGAACTCATAACTCTTTTGAACTCAAATACTTGGAATATAAAATCATATAACTTTGAAACATACTTGAAGGCATTTCATTCACTTTAGGAAATTATCTTGTTTCAAGCCCTAGGAAAAACATTCTACCTCAATGGAAAGATACTCTAATTTAGGGAAATAACTTATCTCAAAGCTTTAGAGAAAATACTTATATCAAGGGAAAATACTTTTAGTCTTAGGAAGGTTCTCTTAACCGACATAAACCATGCGAGCTACATGGAGTCCAACGTCTAGTCCTTCTAAGGAAGAGACCTCACGTTGGGGAGAGGTGTCATACTCTTGCCAGAGAGTATAACCTAGGTCCAGTGATCACTAAACAAAATCAGCCTCGGGCCCAATATCAACTCGGCCTTAGGCCCAATAATAATCATAAGCTCGGCCTCAGGCCCAACCTACAGTGGTACGTAGTTTTGGGGTAAGAAATCGTAGTAACTTACCTACTCGGTGCTAAATACTACTCCCTTTAGATTATCTGCACTCATCTCATAAAAATCCACTTTTAGAAATAATCTCATGGTTCACCACGAACCCAATAATCAAATCTGTACTCTCATGTAGGAAAGTGGATTTCAAAGCTCAATGATCATTAGGTCAAAACATTTCTCAACAATCTCAGAATACTCAAATCATGGGTGCTTATAGCACAATAGTTCATAAAATTACAAGTCTCAAGTAGGGTTTAATAACCCATAATTCAATCTCAAGTTAAAACTCATCAAAAGCATAATAGATAGCATATAGATTCATAACCCATGTAGAAATCTAGAAATTTCAGCAATTTGTCTCAAAATCTTAACATACTTATATACTTCAATATCTCAAACATTTCAACTATTAACTTCTCAAGGATTAAAATCATGGGGTATTGACCCAGCTGCAATTTCTCAAGAAAACATGTAAAAAATCATGCCATTAGACTCTCAATTCATGGGAAACATCAAAAGCTTGCAACCAATAACAATGGGTGAAAAACCCCAATTCAATTTTATGTAAAATATCATAAATTGCAGAGAAATTGTAGTTTAAATCAGCCTTTGGGCACAAGGGTGAAAGGATTATCCTTGTTTAAAACCCAACATACCTTAGATTATGAAATTGGATGAACGAGCTTGCTTAAAACTCTTTTTCTTACTCTTGAGAGAGAGTTCTTGCAACCTTTGAACTTGGGGAACTCAAATCACAACTCAATTTATAGAATACATGGTGAGTTCTTGGATTTCTTGGAGAAGGATTTTAGATTTGCTCTTGAGGAAGAAACCCTATCTCTCTTGTGTTTTGGATGATGAATGAAGCCATTTACTTTGTTTGGAATATATCAGGGTATAAAAGAGTGAAAAAAACTGAAAATTCCTTTTAAAAATGAGCTAAAAATACTGAACGGAGTCTACGACGGTCGGAGCGACAGTTCGTTGCAAATCCGACGGTTCGTCGGGTCCTCCGTCGAACGATGACAAAAAAAAGACATACTGCCTCGATGCGATGGTCAGAATGATGGTCCGTCACACGATGGCCAGGATGAGACCACACTGCCTTAGTGACAACAATCTCAGCAACGATCCATCGCAGCCTTGATGGTCCATTGTCCTGGCCATCGCACTTGGGCCAGGAAAGGGAGTTTTTGCCTTGTTGCGATGGTCCATCGAATTTTCCATTGCACCTAGTCGTTTCCGACAACTCTTAATAAAACGGCCATTATTTCTCACCCCAATGCCGGATTTGGACGAAATTGGTATCGTTGGAAAGCTAATTCAATTCTCTACATGACAAAAACTCAAATTTCTAGAAAATTCTATATAGTTGAAACGCCAATCATTTGGGAAGTCACTTCTCAATCTTTTAAGGTCGGAATTACACTTCGCTTGACACGCTCTAAGGCTCAGACTATGAGGGAACTTTGCGGGGTCTTACATTGATCAATGAGCTTTTGTTGTTTTTGGGTACATAAGAATCTGTCTTTCAGAAGAATAACTTCAACACTAGTTCAAGTATACATTAAGAACACATAAAGTACACCAACACCTTCAACATAAAATCAAAATGACCTTTCAAAGAAGTGTGGTTTTTTTTTTCCAGAAAATTAGATGAAACAGAAAAGGTCAAGTCCTCCGAATTCACAGAGTGTTATTAAGGAAATAATTCCCCTTAAGTACCCGAGGTTACGGAATTTTCCTCCCAGGATAAAATGGCCTGACAATCCAACTATAGTGGTACCTAAAATTATCGGATTCTTCGAACTCACTTAAAAATTAGATGATCAAATTGAGTATTTTTTAAGACAAAAAGATTTTTTAATTGTAGAAAAATTTCATACTAAACATGTGAAAAATGCAGGTTTATATAGCCATAAAGTGCCCCTTTCGAAAGGTGGCAATGGTTCACCAGAAAGGTGTATCCTTTCTGAACAGTCGTGTCTATCCATTCAAAAGAGTGTTGTCTTTTCCTAACAACCATAACCATCTAAACAGTTATACCTTTTTTCAAAATAGTGTGTCACCACCACCTTCAATACAAGATCAAAATGACATTTCAAAGAAGTGTTCCGCCCCCCCTCCCCCAGAAAATTAGATGAAATAGAAAAGTTCAATTTCTCTGAATTCTCGGAGTGTCCTTAAGGAAATAATTCCCCTTAAGTACCCGAGGTTGTGGAAGTTTCCTTCCAGGATAAAATGGCCTGACAATTCGACTGTAGTGGTACCTCAAACGATTGGATTCTTTGAACTCACTCAATGATTGGATGATCACACAGAATATTTTTGAAGATAAGAAGAGTTTTTAATTGCAGAAAAATTTCATACTAAACCTGTGAAAAAATGCAGGTTTATATAGCCATTAAGTGCCCTTTTCAAAAGGTGACAATGATTCACTGGAAAGGTGTATCCTTTCTGAAAAGTCGTGTCTGTCCATTCGAAAGAGTGTGTCTTTTCCAAACAACCACAACCATCCAAACAATCATACCTTTTTCTAAAATAGTGTGTCTTTTACTCTAAGAGTTGTGTGCCTTCCAAGCAACTATTCATTTTTCATTCACACCAATTGAACCCAACAATCCCTCACATAAATGGGGAATGACTACTCTTTGTAAAACTTTATGGACAAGTATGTGACCATCAAGAAAAGACTGATTACATCTGGATAAGTGGATTTCCCTTTGAACTTTCCATAGTGAACATGCATCAATGCACTCGATCAATTGGTAGATTTGATATCTTTGAACCGTCGAGCTTTAATGTATACCTAAACAACATATGTTGCACAACTAGCCGTTTATCGTTTATGGTTCTCACGATTTTGTTCGTTTCAGCCATGAACATGTCCCAGTCTCATGAGATCTTAGAGAATAGGCCTTTCCTAATATTCTCCTTGAAGCGGCTTCCACTTCGCCCTCAAATAGGTAATTTCTAAACATTAAATCCTATAGATTAAACTATTTGATCAAATCTTCCAAATTTAGATAATCATTAAAAGACTTTACACCATAAGTCTTATCCTTGTTTATTAAATATTATCTACATCATGAGAATGGGTTGGGTATATTGCCAATGTTGAACCTGTCAGACATAACCTTGTTTGATCTCCTTGAACTTAGCTATTGGGATCTCCAATCTGCTAGGTAGAGTTACCGCCATGCTGACTTGTCCTAGACTGTAAACCCATTCCCTTGGATGTCCTCTCAACTTCTTCTCTAGATAGACCTTTTGTAAGTGGATCTGATACGTTATCCTTTGACTTCACATAGTCAACAAATAATTCCACTAGAGAGAAATTCTCAACGGTATTATGTCTTCGTCTTATGTGACGATATTTATCATTGTATATCATGATCCTTGCCCTACCTATTGCCGCTTGGTTGTCACAGTGTATACATACTGGTGCCACTGGTTTGGGCCAATAAGGAATATCTTCCAAGAATTTCGGAGCCATTCTGCTTCTTCACAGGCTTTATCTAATGCGATAAATTCTGATTCCATTGTAGAGCAAGCAATACATATCTGTTTGGATAATTTCCAAGAGACTGCTCCTCCACCTATTGTAAATATATATCCACTAACAGATTTTACTTCATTTGATCCGGTGATTTCAGTTTGCATCACTATATCCTTCAAGTACCGCAGGATATTTATCATAATGCAAAGCATAGTCTTGAGTATATTTAAGATACCCCAAAACTCTTTTCATTGCCATCCAATGAGTTTTGTTAAGATTACTCGTGTACCGACTCAACTTACTAATAACACATGCTATGTCCAATCATGTACAATTCATTATATATTTAACATCCCAACACTCTTGTGTACTCTAATTGTGAGTCACTTTCGCCTTCATTCTTTTGAAGTGCGAAGCTCACATCCAATGGAGTCTTGGAAAAACCAAATTTCAAATACTTGAATTTATCAAGTATATTTTTGATGTAATGAGACTGTGGCAATGCCAACTCATGTGGAGTTCTATGAATTCTTATTTCTAAGATCACATCGGTAACTCCAATGTCTTTCATATCAAACTTATTCTCGAGCATTCATTTTGTAGCATTTATATCAGAAATGTCTCTACTGATGATCAACATATCATCCACATATAAACAAATAATGACTTGGGGATTTGGAGTGTCTTTAATGTAAACACATTTATCACATTCATTTATCTTGAATCCGTTTGCCAACATGGTTTGCTCAAACTTTGCATGCCATTATTTAGGTTCTTGTTTTAGTCCATACAGTGACTTAACAAGTTTACACACCTTATTTCCCTTTCCTGGAACCATAAAACCCTCAGGTTGTTCCATATAGATTTTTTTCTCCACTTCTTCATTCAGGAGTGTTTTTTTTTACATCTATTTGATGGATTTCAAGATCATATACCGCTTCCAAGGCAATTAACATCCAAATTGATATTATCCTTGTTACTGGCAAATATGTATTAAAGTAATCAAGGCCTTTTTTCTGTTTGAAGTCTTTTACTACAAGTCTTACCGTGTATTTGTCAATAGTACCATCTGTTTTCATTTTCCTTTTGAAGATCCATTTAGAACCTATTGGTTTATTTCATGGAGGAAGATCAATCAACTCTCACGTATGGTTGCTTAAGATTGAATTAATCTCACTATTGACTGCCTTTTTTCAAAAGGATGAGTCTTATGACGACATCACTTCTTTAAATGTTTGAGGCTCGTTTTCTAAGAGAAATGTTACAAAATCTGATCCAAATGAAGTTGACGTTCTTTGATGTGTATTACTTCTTGGATTCTTATCATTATGTACATCCTTTGTTGGTTCATCTCGAGGTTGTTTATACTGCTTACTAGACTGTTCATGTCTAGTCTTATACGGATAAATGTATTCAAGGAATTTAGCATTATTTGATTCAATTATCATATTTTTATTGATATCTGGATGTTCGGATTTATGAACCAAAAACCAACATGCTTTACTACTTTTAGCATATATTATGAACATGCTGTCCACCGTCTTAGGTCTATCTTTACCCTTTTAGACATAGGACTTGGACCTTCGCTAGACACCCCCACACTTTAAAATATTTCAATTTGGGTTTCCTTCCTTTCCATTTTTCATATGGAATTGATTGTGTCTTACTATGGGGCACTCTATTAAGTATTTAGTTAGCTGTAAGGATAGCTTTTCCCCACAAGTTTTGCGTTAAATCGGAACTTATAAGTAAGACATTCATCATTTTCTTCAAGGTTTAATTTTTTATTTCCGCAATTCCATTAGATTGAGGTGAATACGGGGCTGTAGTTTGATGGATAATTCCATTCTTTACACATATTTCCGCAAAGGGAGATTCATATTCTTCACCCCTATTACTTCTTATAATTTTGATTTTTTTCTCTATCTAATTTTCAACTTTTATTTTGTATTGCCTAAACGCATCTATTGCTTCATCCTTACTGTTTAACAAATAGACATAACAATATCTAGTGCAATTGTCAATAAAAATTATAAAATACTTTTTTTCACCAGGAGATGGTGTTGACTTCATATCACAAATGTCAATATGTATTAAGTCTAAGGGATTGGTATTCCTTTCAACGGACATATATGAATGCTTAGCATACTTTAATTCCACACATGTTTGACGTTTTAATTTATTGCACTCAAAGTTTGGCAAAACTTCTAAGTTAATTAATTTTCACAAAGTTTTATAATTTACATGTCCTAATCTTTCATGCTATAAATCATTAGACTTAAGAAAGTAAGAAGAAACAAAACTTTTATTGATTTCAATAGTCATTACATTCATCTTATAAAGACCCTCAGTGAGATAGCCTTTTCCTACGTACACTTCTCCTTTGCTAATTACAACTTTTTCGAAAATAGTTACACATTTGAATTCATTTTTTTCCAGAAGTGATACAGAAATCAAGTTCTTTCTTAACTCCGGTACATACAGGACATTGTTGAGAATCAACACTTTGACTAAAGTCATTTTCAAGCATACTTTTCCTGTTCCTTCTACTTTAACAGTAGCGAAGTTTGCCAAGTAAATCTTTTCCATGCCTTGAGCCAGTGAGAACATAGCAAACAACTCCTTGTTTGCACAAACGTGGCGGGTGGCACCAGAATCCATCCACCATTCTCGAGTATTTCTCACCAAGTTGCATTTAGACAGCATGGCACACAAATCGTCCATTTCTTTCTTGGATTCAGCCATATTTTATTGGCCCTTCTTTTTGCCTTTCTTTGGAGAACGACAATTCATAGAATTATGGCCAATCTTGCCACAACTAAAACATTTTCCTTTGAATTTCTTCTTAGATTGATTGCTTTCTTGTCTAGCTTTCTTTTATTTTTTCGAGTTGTTGTGGTCGTCTTCTACAATGTTTGCTCCATTCATTGTAGAATTTCCTTTCGACCTTCGACGTTTTTTTGTCTTCTTCAATGCGCAGTCTTACTATAAGATCTTTGACTGTCATCTCCTTTCATTTATGTTTCAAGTAGTTTTTAAAGTCCTTCCACATAGGTGACAACTTCTCTATTATTACCTCGACTTGAAACGCCTCATTCACGACCAAATCTACAACAAAGTTTATATGAACATTAAGAACATTTTTAACATGTTCAACTAAGGTATTTGTCAAACTCAAACCTTCTGCAAGGAGATCGTAGATGGTAACTTGCAGTTCCTGAACTTAAGATACGACAAACTTATTATCAATCATCTTATACTCAAGGAATCTTGCAATAAAGAATTTTTTAGTTCCAACATACTCAGTCTTGTATTTTCTTTCTAGCGCACCCCATAAATCTTTTGCCGTCTTCATTCTACTATACTCGTTGTATAGGTCATCTTGTAGGCCACTTAGAATGTAATTCCTGCATAAAAAATTTATATTTCTACACCTCCATAATGATAAATCGCTCCTGGTCAGAAGTTCCCTCGAGCAACTCTGGAGCTTCTTCAGATGTAAATCTCTGAAGATATAATGTTGTAAGGTAGAGGAATATCTTCTATTGCCTCCTTTTAAAATCAACACCTATGAATTTTTTTGGGTTTTTCTACTGGTGCCATTACCTGTGGAGCACTCGTACACTCATTGTGGCAACACTAGTTGCTGCCACAGTCATTGCAGGATCATTCACAAGACTATCAGTAGTCACTTTTCTATCACAACAAGATAGTAAATTTTTCGTATATTGAAATACTACTTATAAAGTTGTAGCAACTTTAAATACCCCTTGTTTCTAGTTTAACGATGAAGTTTTATGACTTCTAATAGTCAACTGAATGATCTCTAACTTGCGATGAAGATTTTAATTCTTCAAATCACTTATTAAGTTGAAACAGAGTAGAAAGCTTAAAGCTTTAATCTCTAAAAACCAAACAATACAAATTATGAAAAAAAAACTTTAGAGAAAAGAAAATTTCACCAAACAAGCAAAATTTGTTTTCCAATTATTTTTTGTAGATTGTTGTTTTTGGGTACACAAGAATCTGTATTTCAGCAGAATAACTTCAACACTAGTTCAAGTATAAATCAAGAACACATGAAGTATACCAACACGTTCAACACAAGATCAAAATGACCTTTCAAAGAAGTGTGCTTTTTTTTTGGAAAATTAGATGAAACAGAAAAGGCCAAGTCCTCTAAATTCACGGAGTGTTCTTAACGAAATAATTCCCCTCAAGTACCCGAGGTTACAGAATTTTTCTCCCAGGATAAAATGGCCTGATAATCTGACTGTAGTGGTACCTCAAACGATCAAATTCATCAAACTCACTCAATGATTAGATGATCACACGGAGTATTTTTTAAGATAAGAAGAGTTTTTAATTGCAAAATTTGTTTAATGCTAAACCTGTAGAAAAATGCAGGTTTATATAGCCATTAAGTGCCCTTTTGGAAAGGTAACAATGGTTCACCAAAAAGGTGTATCCTTTCTGAATAGTCATGTATGTCCATTCAAAAGAGTGTCTTTTTCGAACAGCCACAATTGTAACGCTCCGAAAATAGGTCCCGAGATGTCACACGGTACTCAGGATTATAAGTGAACCCAAGCTAACCCTTCTACTGGCATAACGCATAAGTAACTAAATAAAATAGCTAATATCTGTACAAAATCAGTGGAAGATAAATCTTTTCTGAAATCTGTTCAATACAAAATTGAATTCACATTATTACAACTCTATTTTTATAAAGAAAACTGAAATTGAATATATTAACTTACTATCTGTCTATGAAGCCTCTACTAATACTGACTATAGACAGCTGGAAAGCTACTCCAATTATCGCTAATCAATAAGTATGAATGAGAAAGTAAAGAATATAAATAAGTGTAACTGAAGTCCTCAAAATAGGAGGACTCATCATCTCACAGGCTGGAATCTGCAACTGTCTGATTCTGAATGTACATACTGAAACTTGTACCTACATTATGAGACAATGTAACACGTAGACATATATGTGGATTAGTACTTTGAGGATGTACTGAGTATATGGGGGTGAATACACAAGTAAAAACATATCTCATAGTCATCATTTATAAAATAATGCATTGCTACATGTAAGTGACTCACATAAGCTGGAATATCTGAAATACTGAAATAAGTAGCAATAAGAAGCAAAATATTCTTTACAAATCTCATGAGCCACAACATTTAATTCTAAAATCTGTATTCTCTTCTTGTTCTCGTAATTTTGTAAACTAAATAAAATCTAAAATTTCTTTTTGCATAAGAAATACTTTATCTCAATTCATATAGGCTAAGTGAAAAAAGAGCTCACCTTTGTGTCTGAAAGCTAAAGCTGTAACTCTGTAACTGAAAATCTCAAGTAATTTAATATTTGAACAAGTTTTGTGAACCTTTACACTTAGTTTCCTAAAATCATTAGGGAAAATACTTACTTTAAGAAATATACTCAATAGCTGTTATTTACTTTTACTAGCAGGGAAAAAAAATACTTTCTTCAACGAAAAATTATACTTTATGAAACTACTCTGAAAATCTTACTATTAGGGAGGTTCTCTTAACCAACATACACCATGTGAGCTACATGGATTCCAATGTTTTGTTCTCCTAAGGAAGAAACCTCACGTTGGGGAGAGGTGTCATACTCTTGCCAGGGAGTATAACCTCAACTCAGTGATCACTATCTCGGCCTCGGGCCCATAAATCTCAATCCTATGGTGGCACGTAGTTCTGGGGTATAAAACTGTAGTAACTTGCCCAACTTGATGATAAATACTACTCCCTTTAGTTAGCTACGTTCATCTCATAGGAAATCCACTTTTAAAATTATCTCATGGTTCATAAAGAACTCAACTATAAAATCTTTAATCTGATTTAGTAAAGTGGATTTCAAAGCTACTATGACCGTCAAGGTCAAGCTTTTCCAATAATCTCAAAATACTCAAATCATGGGTGCTTATAGCACAAAAGTTCTCAAAATCATAATCTCAAATAAGGCTTAATGACCCATATATCAATCTCATGTTAAAACATCTCAAAATTCATACTTGATATCATAAATATTCATAAATCATCTCAAAATTTGGAAAATTTCAGCAATATGCATTATAACATCAACATACTCATATAATTCAATTTTTAGAACATGGGAAATATCATATCTCAAGAATAATAACATAGGGTATAAACCCATACTTCAATTTCATAAGAAAACATGTAAAACCATATATCTTTGTAATTAAAATAACTTTTGGGCACAAGGTTGAAAGAAGTGTCCTTATTCAAACCCCACATACCTTATTTGGCTTTATTCAATGGAAAAAGTTGACTTTTGAAGCCTTGAGAAAGTACTTGGAGGCTTTTCTTGAAGGTTCTTGAATGGTGACGTTTTGATTCTTGAGTACTCTTGAAGAATTTCTTGAATATTGTTCTTAGAAGATAGTCTTGAGATAAACCCTAATTTTGATGCTATGGATGAATATGAAGTTATGTGCTTTGATTTGAAGTAATTAGGGGTTAAAAAGGGTGGAAAAAGACCTAAAAAGCCCTTTAAAACGTCATTTCAGCGCTGTTTCGGACAAAGTTGACGGTCTGGGTGATGGACCGTCACTCTGGTGACTGACCTTCACTCCAACCATCAAATTTGGGCTAGAAAACAGTCTTACTGCCTCAATTGTGATGGCCAGAGCGACGGTCCATCGCTGACTTGACGGTCCGTCAGCTTTCCCGTCGCTCTTGGGCAGTTCAGACAACTCTCAGTAAAACGGCCATAACGTTTTACTCCGATACCGGATTTTGGCAAAATTGGTATCATTAGAAATATAATTTAACTATCTATCTATTAGCGGGTGATGATCTCAAAAATTTGCAATATAAAAAAAGATATGCTCATTTGAAGTTGACTATATCAAAATCCTTCTCAAGAATTCAATCGGTAAGGGATGTTTTGATTTGCCTAATATTTAGGACATATTTGAGGTCTTAATACACACCAACCTTGACCATAAAACTACTAATGCACTATAATTTACTTCTCATGATCTTGAAGCATGGTTCCACTATCGGTTGAAATTCTTGGGGTATTATAATATCTCTCCCTTAGGAACATTCGCCCTCAAATGTGGTTGGCTAGCTGAGAAAATTGAGGATGCATAGCTGAAATATATTACTAAAATAATTCTAAATCATTCTAACCCTTTGAGTACTTCTGGGAATGCATGAACTTATAATAAGAATAGCTATATTGTTGAATCTTTGATTAGAAAAGAACTAAATTAAAGAAGGCTATCACCTTCGGCTGTGTTCGAGTTCCCGGAGAAGAGATGAGAGGTTTATGGCATTAAAACTCGGGGTATTATAACACCCCTCCCCAAGATCATTCATTCCCGAATGATACTAATTTGGTTGAAATACTAGAAAAGACTAAGATGATATATAGGATACTTACGGATTGAACCATGACCTAATATCTGAATCTGGAACTGATGCATAATGCATGTACTGAACTGAATTTTGAAATCTACTTGGATGCGAACAAAATATCTCTTGAAATGGTCATACTCACAAAATTTTTAGGTAGTGAGACTAGACTAAATTAGAAGATGTAAAACGAATTTCTGGCTGCACGGACTAAATTATGCTGAATGCTCTCCACCAAATAGGGTCTTTCTTCAACACCTTTCTAAGTTGGGATAGAAGTACTAGGCCTCAAGAAATGCAACTTCTCATTTTAAAGCTTAGCCACTTTTCTAAAATACTCTCTTAACTAAACTTTCCCCTTAAACACCATACTCATTGACTCAACTTATAATTCTCACATGGCCGTTGACAAATACATCTACCAAAGTCTAACTGAACCCAACTCTCTCGTTATGGTTATTCCTAACTCAAAATCACAAGGTATCACACATAACACCAGAACATAACACCAGTCAGAATCATATATTCACACGCATATGCACTTTTTACAACTTCTTATCTCCAGAATAATCCTCATTACCACTCCAACAACTACAATACTCATAGTACTAGACATTACTAATGCTCAATGCATCCCTCCGCTTGTATACAAACATGACATTCAAGCCTATCTTCATAACCCCATATGCACTTCTATACAAATGCTCATAAACATCTTGTCCATATCCTACAAACCTCTATCAAGAACAACTTCCGTGCACTATTCTTAAGAAGACATACATAAAATTTCAACTACTCACACATAACATATAAAACTTTAACTAACCATGACGTGTATCAACGACTTGGCCTCAATCCTACTTCACACTTATAGCCTTAGCTAAAATAAGCATTCAACAATCTTTCACTAACAAGAAATGTTTACTCTCTCCTATCCATACAACTGTTCGTCATCACTATCTTGACCTAAGGAAATGTAATAAAAGGTTAGAACATAAGGACTTGAAACATGAAAGGATACTGTGTATAACTTGACACTCAATTGAGGCTTGAGGAATAGAATATTTAACATCATGAACTCATCAAAGAGGTTTGATCTGAGGACATGCATGATATAAATTCGAATTACGCTGATCATTAAGAGTATTGCTTGAGTGCTTGAACTAAACATACTGTAAAGCTTGAGTACATGAGTCATGAGCTGCATGACCTAAATTTGGAGTTCATCACTTATGGAATGTGATTCCAACTGTTGAAAGAACTGGAACTTCTCATTTTGGGAACTAGGAGGGTACATGATTCTTTATCATATGCATGAACATGAACTATAATCATGGAACTAAAACATAAGGCATGAGTAGGTACTGGTATAACTGAAAATACTGAAATAAGAATGGGTTGGGCATCATCCTCTCTTACGGGTTTTCTACACTACTAGGCATTTCAACAAGAATCTCGAAGTCTGACTTGGTTACTCCTTCTGTCATCTCCCCTTTAGACTTAAGCCATCACTCTCAGTTTGTGAACCACTATATAAGCTTTAATCTAAACCGCAATCACTTTATTCTAGAGTCTGGGATAAAATCAATACACATAAAACTAAACTTACCCTGAAGGACTGTATCTTCACATATAACACCCAATGCTAACACCTCCTTCTAAGATTCAACTTTTAGATTTCTATAGCCCCATAAGCCATCATATAACAACTTAAACACTCGCCAACTTAGATTCTAACACTAAACATAGATATCTCTAAACCTTGGCTAAACTTCCTTTATATTCTGCTAATATCACATCTCTAACATACCACATCACCAACCTATAACCCATAAGTTAACTGACAAGAACACCATATACTACACAACCTCATTCATACTTATTAGCTCAAGGGTATTACCAACCATACACAACACGTAATAACCTTAGAAAGACAAAGCAACACTATATTACCTTGAGCATACAGTTGCACATTATACTTGCAACACCATACTTAATGACGAATCACTAAACTCAAACTCTTTTATACATGGTTCAAGCCTATAAAATTACTCCCATACAATTAGCCACACTAACCAGGGAATCATCATACCCACCTTGGTAACCATCCACTATTCAAACTTTATGTCTAGTGTCAAGCATGATTTGACAACTCACCTTACTTACAATTCTCCCTCGAAAACTATAAAATATAACATCAAGAAACACTATTTCATTTGAACTTTCGAGCAACAATAATCAATCAAAATGATAAGGCCTATCTTATCATAATACATTAACACATCCTCCTTCTACACTTCATTACTATTTACCATTTTATACATTTGAATTACTATCGTAGCTCTATAAGTCTCAACTAAACAACCTCTTTGTCGCCTCAAGGGAAACCTAAATTAATGCCACTAGACCACCAGATGCTTCATTAATATACTATACTTTTCAAACACAATAAATACTACCAATAAATCTTCCCATACTTCAAGCAACAACGATTCACCTTACTAATAACTCCGTCGCTACCTTCCACTAAACTAACACATAGGGACATATCACCTTAACGTATCTCGATAACATGCATAAGCTTACATCTATACTTCCTACCAATCGTCATTCCCACATCCTCTTGACACTACTCTTCTATACCCATACTTCCAACTATAATAAGGTTCTACTATTCATAAATCATAACACTGAAGTTCATAATATCCCTCAAATGCACACTACACTTGACAGTCTAGGTTCATACTATCTCCTCTCATGAGTATTATCTGTATTAAAAGGGTTAACGAGCAAGCTAAATACATATCTAATTCTGCATCAACTGAACAACTCATAAGAATGAGGACATAACTTTCAGCTTGAGGGACTTATGACACACTAAAGAGATCTTCTCAAACCCTTGAGTGCATTCTGAAACTTTTTGCTAGCAAATCTAAGAGCATTATCAAGAGAGGAATTTAAAATTTGTCAATCATGTTATCTCCAGAACATTACATAAATAGAGAAGTATAGATTAACATTATAGATTCTAAGGAGGGATCTGAAAGTACATCTGACTTGGGCTTAGTATACTATTTCCATGAACATAAATGAAGTTCTTCAAAACTCAAAACTTAAAAGAATTAATGCGATACTTTTGAGGCTGCGTACAATCCTATAACTATCTGTGGGGACTGTCTAAGAAAGCTCTATCTGTAAAGATTTAGGCTTAACTATTTTTGTTACCTTAAAAATAAGCCAGAGATGGTCTGAATAGAGCAAGATGAGAATCTGAATAAGTTTCTTAGAGAACCTTTCTATAGCACAATCTGAGCCTTAAAAGAAGGAAAACATTTACTAAATTCCCTGTAGACTCTCGAAGAAAAGTACAGACATCTCTATACCGTTCCGCAAGACTGTACGAGACACATCTTCACAAACACCCTAGGACACTTGAACTTTGTTCTCTGATGCCAAATTTGTAACTCCTCGAAAATGGGTCCCGAGACGTCACATGGTGCTTAGAATCATAAGTGACCCCAAGCTAACCCTTCTACTGGCATAACTCATAAGCAACTGAATAAAATAGCTAAATCTATCAAAATCAGTGGAAGATAACTCTTTTCTGAAATATGTTCAATACAAAACTGAATTCACATGATTACAACTCTGCTTTTACAAAGAAAACTAAAATTAAATATATTAACTCTACTGTCTGTCTATGAAGCCTCTACTAAAACTAACTATAGACAGCTGGGAAGCTACTCCAATTATTGCTAATCAATACGTATAAATGAGAAAGTAAAGAATATAAATAAGTGTAACTGATGTCCTCGAAGTAGGAGGACTCATCATCTTACAGGCTAGAATCTGCAACGGTCTGAGTCTGAATGTGCATACTGAAACTTGTACCTACATTATGAGACAATGTAACACATAGACATATATGTGGATCAGTACTTTGAGGATGTACTGAGTATGTGGGGGTGAATGCACAAGTAAAAATATATCTCATAGTCATCATTTATAAATCAATACATTGCTAAATGTAAGTGACTCACATAAGCTGGAATATCTGAAATACTGAAATAAGTAGCAATAAGAAGAAAACATGCTTTACAAATCTCGTAAGCCACAACATTTAATTCTAAAATCTGTATTCTCTTCTTGTTCTCATAATCTTGTAAGATAAATAAAATCTGTAATTTCTTTCTGCATAAGAAATACTTTATCACAATTTATATAGGCTAAGTGAAAAAGGAGCTCACCTTTGTGTCTGAAAACTAAAGCTGTAACTCTGTAACTGAAAATCTCAAGTAATTCAATATCTGAACAAGTTTTGTGAGCCTTTACACTTGGTTTCCTAAAATCATTAGGGAAAATTACTTACCTTAAGAAATGTACTCAAAAGTTGTTATTTACTTTTACTAGCCGGGAAAAAAATACTTTCTTCAAGGGAAAATTATACTTTAAGAAACTACTCTGATAATCTTACTATTAGGGAGGTTCTCTTAACCGACATACACCATACGAGCTACATGGAGTCCAACGTTTAATCCTCCTAAGGAAGAAACCTCACGTTGGGGAGAGGCGTCATGCTCTTTCCAGGGAGTATAACCTCAACTTAGTGCTCACTATCTCGGCCTTGGGCCCATAAATCTCAATTCTATGGTGGCACGTAGTTCTGGGGTATGAAATCGTAGTAATTTACCCAACTCGGTGTTAAATACTACTACCTTTAGTTAGCTAAACTCATCTCATAGTAAATCTATTTTTAAAATAATATCATGGTTCATAAAGAACCCAACTATAAAATCTGTAATCTCATTTAGTAAAGTGGATTTCAAAGCTACTATGACCGTCAAGGTCAAACCTTTCTCAATAATCTCAAAATACTCAAATCATGGGTGCTTATAGCATAAAAGTTCTCAAAATCACAATCTCAAATAAGGCTTAATGACCCATATATCAATCTCATGTTAAAACATCTCAAAATTCATATTTGATATCATAAATATTCATAAATCATCTCAAAATCTGGAAAATTTCAGAAATATGCATTATAACATCGACATACTCATATAATTCAATTTCTAGAACATGGGAAATATCATAATATCAAGAAATAATAACATAAGGTATAAACCCATACTTCAATTTCATAAGAAAACATGTAAAACCATATATCTTTGTAATTAAAACAACTTTTAGGCACAAGGACGAAAAGAGTGTCCTTGTTCAAACCCCACATACCTTATTTGGCTTTATTCAATGGAACAAGTTGACTTTTAAAACCCTGAGAAAGTTCTTGGAGGCTTTTCATGAAGGTTCTTGAATGGTGACGTTTTGATTCTTGAGTACTCTTGAAAAGTTCTTGAATATTGTTCTTGGGAGATAGTCTTGAGAGAAACCCTAATTTTGATGCTATGGATGAATATGAAATTATGTGCTTTGATTTGATGTAATTAGGGGTTAAAAGGGTGGAAAAAGACCCAAAAAGCCTTTTAAAATGTTGTTTCAACGATGTTTCGAACAAAGTTGATGGTCTGGGTGACGAACAGTCACTCTAGTGATGGAACATCACTGTAGTGACTGACCGTCACTCCAACCATCATTTTTGAGCCATAAAAAAGCCTTACTGCCTCAGTTGCGATGGCCAGAGCGATGGTCCGTCACTGACTTGACGGTCCGTCAGCTTGCCCGTCGCTCCTGGGCAGTTCGGACAGCTCTCAGTAAAACGGTCATAACTTTTTACTCCGATACCGGATTTTGGAAAAATTGGTATCGTTGAAAAGATAATTCAATTATCTATCTGTTGGTCAGAAATTATCTAAAAATTTTGCAGTATAACAACATATATGCTCATTTGAAGTTGACTATACCAAAATCATTCTTAAGAATTCAATCGGTAAGGGATGTTTTGATTCACCTAATAGCTAGGACATATTTAAGGTTTTAATACACACCAAACTTGACCATCAAACTAACAGTGAACTATAATTTATTTCTCATGAGTTTGAATTATGGTTCTACTATCGGTTGGAATTTTCGGGGTATTACAACAACCATCTAAACAGTCATACTTTTTTCCAAAATAGTGTGTGTTTTACTCGAAGAGTTGTATCCCTTCCAAAAAAATTTTCATTTTCTATTCACACCAATTGAACTCAATAACTTTCCTTTGCTTCTTGTTAGAGTTCTTGGTTCTTTTTTCAGAATTATGAGACCCCTATTTATAGTTGTAGCAAGGAAGGAATCATGATGAAGATGAACTTCTTTTGGCCAATCAGATTTAAGTGACATGGCACATTTGATAGGTTTTTTTAATTTCATTGGACTTGCTGCATCATTGTGATATATGACATGATCCTATTGTCTCCTTTACTTGACTTGACATGCCACGTCATTCGACATATGACACTCATTTGGGCCTCTAGAATATGACAATATCTTAGGCTTAGCAAAATGGGCATGTCGTTTGTAATCCTAATCAATAGGCTAGCCCAATAAAAATTATAATTTAATTAAATCCCTACATGTTTGGACTTAAATAATTAATTAAATTATATTAATCCACAATATTTATTTGGGACTAATATATTTTGAATTTAATATAATTCAAATTTTGTACGCATTCAAATTTAATAAAATTTCATTGCATAAAAATTGCCCTCATTCAAGATCCGTCGAGATATTTAATTTATCGATGACTAAACTTGAAGTATTAACCTGATAATTTAACTGGAATCAGTAAGAACTCACACGTGTAATGTCAAGATAGGATAATACCCAAATACCAAAAACAATATTAAGTGATCATGATAATAATAATTATTAAATATTATTATTATAATATTTATCATAAATTATTGTGAATTCATAGTTGCTTTGCCATAAGGTGACGAAATTGACTCTTTTTACTTGGAGGAAACCATTTCAGTATCCAATTCAAATGTGTACTTGGAATTGATCACTACTACACTGCCTCTATTGCATCATTTGTCCATATTTTATTAGAATTTCTTCAAATCCTTTTCAAGTTCATCATGGATTAGGGGTTATAAACCACCTTGCTTCTTCTATAAATAGAGATGATGCATTATTGAAATTTATAATCCAGTGTAGTAATTTTTTTTTTGTCCCGATTGAAGATCTCCTTTTGCATCAGGTCGATCATTGTGCCACAATCGGAGTATTATCGGTGAGTTTTTCTTCCTTAATTTGTTTATTATTGTTTCGTCTCTTCGCCTTTTTTATTTTTTTTGGTAGGATTGAAACAAATAGGAATATGCACAATTGGCTTAGGGTGCGCGATTTTAACTTTACCTTCGTGCACTCTAAGACCAACTAATTTGGCTTCAAGATGGTGGCTTTGCAACAATCGGTTAAGGGTGCGAGAGTTTAACTTCGCCTCCGTACACTCTAAGACCCGGCCAATTTGACTTCAAGATGATGGCTTTGCAAAAATCGGCTTAGGGTGTGAGAGTTTAACTTCGCCTTCGTACACTCTAAGACCGACCAATTTGACTTCAAAATGGTAGATTTACAACAATCGGCTTAGGATGCGAGAGTTTAATTTCACCTCTGTACACTCTAAGATCGACCAATTTGACTTTAAGATAGTGGCTTTGCAACAATCGGCTTAGGGTGCGAGAGTTTAACTTTGCCTCCGTCACTCTAAGACCGAACAATTTGACTTCAAGATGGTGAAAATTTCCTTTTTCTTTGAATAAAGCCACAATATAGCGGAACTTTCTGTGAGCTACCATTTGTTCAAGTATTTTGTCCAACTTCAACTTTGTATTTAACTAAACCTCATTTGTTCATGCAGATTGCAGCAGTGGTTCAGTTTAAGTACTATAACACTCAATCTTCCAGGAATAAGTATCTCCTTATTATTGAGGCTGATAATGGTAAAATTTTATCCAAGCTATTGACTCACACTTCACTAGTCGGTAGGTGTGCGGATCCGTGGCCGCCCTTGATAAATTCTCTTCATATGCTGAACTGGACTTTCGAACATAACATTGGTTCTAATTGATCCCTTAAAGTATGGACTCTTCAGACTCCAAACCAGAGTCAACTGAATGTTGAGAGCACTCTTCCTTGCTTAGGGCACTAAATACTCTAGGGAGATGTATGTTGGGCAGTACGATGGAGATAAATGGTGAATTTCATCATACTCAAAGATACGGGGAATGGGCCGAGGATGTCTTGGCTAGAAGTCAGCAAACTTTGAAGGCAGCAAAAGTATATGATGTTATTTATGCTTCCCTATTTACCTATGATCGAAGTTCAAACATATTACAAGCCTTTCTTGAAGCTTGGTGTTCAAGGAAAAACACGTTGCTGACGTCGATTGGAGAGTTATCTATTTACATGAAATTGGGGGCCTACCTATCGGAGGTCTTCCTTATGAAGAAATAGTGCCTGAATTCAAAGAGCTCACCGGCGTGGATGAGAAGAATGAGAGATTCATCCATCGTACCGGCGAATTATTATTTTTAGCCTTTCAGCATCTTCAAGAAGTAGAGTCTCATATTCCAAGAGTTACTCTAAGCAAGTGGATAAAGTTTTGGTGTAAAAGAGTCTTGAGATATGAGACAGCTCCAGTGAGGAAAGAGAAAAAATTTGTTCGCTTGAAGTCAACACATAACCCAACTAGGACTATTCCTAATACAGCAAAGTGGTCGAGCGCAGTTGATGCAATATTTTCTAAACTTAGAAAATGGTAGAGACATAGGGTTGATACATATTTGATAGCATTTTTATCATGTTGGTTATGTACCATTGTGTTTCCTTCTAAGGATGGGGATTTCATTCGCCCGGGAACTTTTAGAATTGCAACTAGGATAGCCAATAAACAAACTTTCAGTCTTGTTGTTCCTGTCATGTCAAGCATTTATAATGGTTTAAAAAGGATTACCAAATGTTCTCAGCTTGAGAACATCAAAGTATCCTTTTTAATCCATTATGTGTATGGTTGGCTTGCTTACTATTTCAAGATACATTTTCTCTACCTAATAGGCCATCCACTCCATTAATGGTAGCATATTCTGGAGAAGGTTCTGCTAGATATTTTGATGAAGAGTATGCCAAATAGCGTATCTACCGAGGAGATAACATTTCTTGGATTTCTACCATGTCGATCAAGTCCAATATTCACTATTTTATGGATAGTGATAAAGATTATGAGTCAGAGATAAGTTACTTTATGAGTCTCCATTTTAACTTTCTCCCTTTAAGGTATGAAGACTCATTCATCCTTGAGCCATACAACCCGCATCGATTTGGTCGTTAGTTTGGATTCTATCAACTCCTCCCTGGTAGCTTAGAAAATGATATTTGCAGTGCATCCCTTGATGAAAGACTCAGATTTTTTTGCACTTATGTATTACATGGATCCATGGTAAAGGAAATATTTCCCACGGCCAAACTTAATTTGCGAAAATACTTCTCTACTGCGTATAAATCTTGGTGGGAAAAAGCTTATGGGAACTTTCTTGAAGCTAACTTGCAATCTTTGGTGAATGCCTTAGCTCCTATTATTGATACTCCTTAAGAACATGGTAAGGAGGTCCCCATTAAGGTTAAGCCTCCTGTTTTGAAATCAAAGGTAGTCGTTCCATACAAAGTCATGGAACCCCTGCATGCAACAACTAAAAAAGAGGAGCCGCCTGCCCAAACTCAACAGGTTTTCAATAAATGAACACCTCAAGACGAGAGCGATAGTATTCATGAAGATCATTTTTGGAAGAAGGTAAAACCATCTTTGGACAAGCCAGGTGATTCCGACTCCCATGTGGAAATTCTTTCTAGTGATGATAGTTCATCGAAGACTCCGCCAGCCATAGCAAAGGTAATGAATTAACTCTCTACTATTTCATAGCATATGAATCACCTTTACATACCCCTCATATAATGTTTTTATTGTGTGTATGCAGACAGACAATGTCTAAGTTTTGAAAGATCCTTATCAAAGTAAGCCACAAGGTAGTAGTAAGTCCATAGTGGGTCTAGACTCAAGAGAGTTACTTCTACTATCCAAAGAGGTCACTTCTGATCTTTGCGGTAAAGTCAAAACAAATGTAGAGTCAAACCTTCCTCGCCGACCAACAGTAACCATGTCTATTTTTTATGGCAAAAAGGTTGTCTCAGAGCTTAAAAAAAAGTTTATCATGAAGGCCTGGGCTAGTATCTGCACCAAACTTGTAGGCTTTACTCCAAATCATGCTTTTTCTATCCAAGATAATATCGAATTCATACTCAACGACATGAATGGAATGGGTGCGGATATTTCCCCATTGCAGAATTTATTGGGGTCTTTCTTTGGGATTGCGACTTCTTATGACCAAACACGATCCATCCTTGTTGATAAAACCAAAAAAATTAAAGAGTCAGAGCCATATTTAAAAGACAAAGAGCATTTTGAGATTGTGTCGAGGGAGAGGGATGAGAAATCTAAAAAAATTTTATCCTCCTGGAAATCTCTTGAAAAGGCGAGAAAGAAGGTAAAGAAGTTAAAAGCTCACCGAGATACTGCCAAGCAAGAAGTAGCAGAGATGGAATCCAAAGTTTCAGCTGTTGAAGAAGAGTTTTCCAAGTGTTCTGAGGCCTCTCTGGCAACAAAAAATGCCTCAAAGGTCGTGGAGAAGAAAAAGCAAGTCTTAGAGGCTGCTTTATAAGATTTAGTCAATTATAATCTATACTTAGATTAGCCTTAGGAGATGTTTCTTTTCCTTTAAACCTTTTTGTTGCTTTCTTTTGGTCTTTTATTGAGTAGTTGGATCTATTAGTTGTAATCGAAACTCTTTTTCTTTACATTGCATATTTCTTTTACTATTGCTTGCTTATTTTGATGTGTTGATGTTGTAGTATTAAACTCTGGCTTTCTCTTCAAACTTGATGACTATTGGCTTAGCGCCCCTGTCTCACAACCGGGATAGACTTGAAACTTCAGTTTGAAAGTCTTACGAATTAAAACTTTTGACTTGTAAAATTGATAATTACATGTTTGGCAGATTTATGCCCCAAACTAAAGGCTTTGAGTATTCCAAATCCTATTGATAGAGATTTTTTTTAGCCACAAGTATTTGGCATAAGCCCAAAACTTAATTGATATCAAGTAGGGACATGTATTTTTTTGACACTCATGTAACTGAACTCAGAATGAAATTTTAAGCACCTATGTACCTCGGTAAAGAGGAACAAGTCACAATGTAGGTTTGGGTGAGTGTTTTATTTTTTATTTTTATTATTATTTTTTGCATCCTAACATTTGCCTTGGTCACCTCTTTTGAGGTTTTCAACCTAGCAGATATTTTTTTTGAGCCGTACATAATTTATACTCTTGTGGGTCAAGAGTGAACATGCAGTTTATAATCGTACCTTAAAGAGTGTACATGCAGTTTATACTCGTTCCTTAAGGAGTGTTTAGACTTGAAGAGTTAGATCGAATTTAACGAGCTTAGTGACATACAGTTTAGGTTTGTGTTTTGAGGTGCATTTTGACTTGAATACTTAACTCAAGTTTGAAGAGCTTAGTGATATACAGTTTAGGCTCATGTTCAAGGAGCATTTCAACTTAGATTTTTTTTTTTCAAATTTGAAGAACTTTGTGATTTGAAAGTTTTGCTCACAATTTGATGAACTTTTTAACATTTAGCTTAAATTTGAAGAGCTTGGTGATAGATAGTTTAGGCTCGTGTTTCATGGAGCATTTCAACCAAAAGATTTCGCTCAAATATAAAAAAATTTGTGACTTGAAAATTTAGCTCGTAGTTTGGTGAGCTTTGCAACATAAAGACAGCTCAAATTCGAAGAGCTTTGTGATTTCAAGATTTGACTTGAATTTGAATAGTGATTTAAAGTTTTAGCTCAGATTTGAAGAGCTTTATAACTTGGAGATTTGGCTCAAATTTATAGAGCTTCGTGACACTTAGTTTAAGCTCGTATGTTTTCAGGTGCAATTTAACTTACAGTTTAGACTCATGTGTTGAGGATTTTTATAACTTGCATCTTAAGCTCATGCGTTGAAAAGCAATTAAACTTGAGATTTAGCTTGGGTTTAAGGATCCTTGTGACTTTAATATTTGTCTTAAACTTAAGAAGATCTGTGATATGCAATTTAAGCTCATGGATCAAGGAGCGTTATAACTTGCAGTTTAGACTTGTGCACTGAGGAGTTTTGTAATTTACAGTTTAAGCTCATACATTGAAGAGCGTTATAACTTGTAGTTCAGACTCGTGCGTTGGGGAGTTTTACAACTTGCAGTTTAAGCTCATGCATTGAGGAGCACTGAGACATATTCGGGGGGTAAACTTGCCCCCACTATGAAGGTCTTCTATACCTTAAACTTCGTAAGGCTCACAGATAAGTTTCTGTTAATCTCCTCTTATAGCCATGCTTAATTTTATATCATGCGCACGATTTGCCATCTCTTCAAATATATTAGGTTTTAATCCTTACAAGATGTAGCAAAGGCCCCAATTCATACCTTGAATGCACATTTCAATGCTAGAAGTTTCATTGAGGCAATCTTTACAGTTGAGGCTCAAACTACTCCACCGATTGATAAAGTCAACAACTGGATCATATTCATGTTAGCGAGCCTTTATAAGTTCAATCATACTAACGACGCTTCTTATGCTATAGAAATGATTAAGAAACTTTTGCTCCAACTGCTCCGAATTATCTATGGAACTAGGTTCAAGGTTGGTGTACCAATCAAAGGCATTTTCTTTGAGAAATCGTACGAACTGCTTGAAGAGATGATCACCATATATTCCATCATCATTGCAAGTCTCAATAAAGTGCGCTATATATTGTTTAGGGTTTCCTTTGTCGTCAAAATATTAAAGCTTAGGAGGTTGATTCCATCAGGCATCTTCGTGTTATCAATCCTTTGTGTATACAACTTTGTATATATGAGAGAAAATTTGGATGAGGACCTAAATTTATCTTTGATTGCCCCCATGATGAAGTCTTTCAATTGACCAATAGGAATCAAACCTTCAACAGAGACTTGAAGCTCTTTGGTCGTTGTTGTTTGCTTTATGAACGACTCTCTTTTCGCTTGAATTCAGGAAGTTTCATGGGTGTCTGACTTGATTCTCTCTCATACATGCTCTCCATATTATTTATTAACCTGGCAAGTTTAGCATCTTGTTCTTGCACTTGATTTGTCAAGTATTCAACTACTTTAACCAAGCTTGCCAACTGTTCTTCTATCGTGAAAGTCATTTCAGTGTTCTTGAATTTTAATGTTGAAAAAGTTGAAATGAGAGGTGAACTTTGTCCCACTGGGCGTGCCAGAATTTGTTGAACAATAAAATTTTCGAGTCGAAAAAAATAAATAATCGAGACAAGAGAAATACTGCAACAATCATTTTATTGATTTCAATGTGAGTGTTACAATCTCTATGAATCCTCTGATTCGCCTTTTCAAATATAAATTCAAGGGCATAAATCTTGATCTTGAATTTGAACTTGATTTGTTGATTTGATGGACTTGATCTTGACTTGTGCTTGAATTCAAGGGCTTTTGAGTATGTTCTTGAATCTTGCGGTCTTTATCTTGAATCTTGATGAACTGAATTTGAATGCTTGAGCTTTGTAGAGAAATTGCAGTGTTTGATTCACGATCTTTCTCTTGCTTCTTGTTAGAGTTCTTGGTCCATTTTCTGAATTATGAGACTCTTATTTATAGTTGTAGCCAGGAAGGAGTCATGATGAAGATGAACTTCTTTTGGTCAATCAGATTTAAATAACATGACACATTTGATGAGCTTTTTATTTCATTGGGCCTGTTGCATCATTGTGATATGTGGCATGATCCTATTGGCTCATTTACTTGACTTGACATGCCATGTCATTTGACACGTGACGCTCATTTAGGCCTCTAGAATATGACAATATCTTGGGTTTAACAAAGTGGGCTTATCGTTTGTAGCCCAAATCAATTGGCTAGCCCAATAAAAATTAAAATTTAATTACATCCATATATGTTTGGACTTAAATAATTAATTCAATTATATAAATCCACAATATTTATTTGAGACTAATATACTTTGAATTTAATATAATTCGAATTTTATACGGATTCAAATTTGATAAAATTTCGTTCCATAGAGACGTCAATCACCATCTTGAACAAATATATGGGTTTTCAAAATTAAAATAATATTAGAAAAATTGAGTTAAAAAAGAATGTCACCTTTTTATATTTTTCTAAGTTTATATTCTAATATTTTAATTCTGTGGCTAATGCGATTCCCTAATAGATATTCCATGATATTTCTTAGCCAGAAGATTCAAATGGTAGTTTTGGTGTTATATATACATCTTTATTTAGATCACAAAAAATAAATGTCTTTTTTATATTTTTAAACTTGTTACTTAGTCAAATTAAATACATAAAATGAATCGAAAGGCATGTTTTCTTTGTTTAGATTTACCCTTATTCTTCCTATTAGTTGAACATCAATTAAGTAAAATATTAAAAAAGAATATAAAGAACTATTTAAACAAAAATCTCATGATTAGCTAAGGCAACTGGTATTTTAGTAAGTACTAAGGCTCATTTGTTTGTATTTTAGTAATGATTTGAATTTTTATCATCAAGGAAATATGTTATGCCTAAACCTTAATTATTGCATAATATTATTTTACACAATTACTTATTGCATATATGTATATATATATATATATTATTAAGATGTTAACCTTTTAAAGATTTCTACAAAGACAACATTTCAACACTATCATATCCATTTTCACTATTATCTATTGTTATGGCCCATTATTATCAACTACCATCATCCTTGCTTATCATTATCATTTAATACCACTCACCACAATCACCATCCTTAGCTATTATATCGCCCCTAGTCACCATAGTTAGTTGTTATTACCAAAACAATCATTTATAATCAATACAATCAATCATCACTATATATCGCCAGCCACCGCTATTAGTGATCATCTATTTTATTAATTATCACTATCATCCATTATAATTATTAGCCTCCTTCATCACCAACTATCACCATCAACAATCACTATTAACTATTATTGTCGGCCACGTTACTACTAGATATTCCTGAGGTATCAACTGAGCAAGTTGAGTTAAATTTAGACATGTTAAAATGTCATTGGCCCGCTCAAAAATCACTTGGACTGAAATGGTCTAAGAAATGTATCATAACGCAAGCCTCTAATAATTCTACTAAGTTTTTATTTTTTGAATTTTTTTGATTAATTTGTTTAAGTACCTGATAAATTTTTTTTTCTCTTTATTATGTTCAGATATAACAAATCAAATGAATATTTAACAAAAATTTTTATAAATCAATTTAAGCTATATATCACCAAATCTTTACATGCATCCAATTGGACAAATCATGGATGATTAATATTTTATTTAAATTATATATTTTTTAAATACAAAATATATATTCAAATTCACGAATCTTAATCTTAATAAAAATAAATGATGCCTAAATTTTAGTTAGAAAATTTTAACATGCTTACCTAAAGTATCTCCAGATTTGAAGGTTTGGTTTGCAGCCCAACTTTTGTAATCAACTTCTCTATCAGGAGGAACAGTTCATCCAAGACCACCACCAACATTATATGTTCTGCACCTACACAGCTTACAACACAAACCAAAACCACAAATTCTAACGTTTTTGGCATAATATATATGTTCCTCAGGTCGTCCCTGCTGATTTTTCTCCTTTTTTCTTCTTTCTTTCTAGCTTTTAATTAGATAAAGATTATAGAGTATAGTTGGGGGTTGCTTATGGTGAAGAGACAAGATTAGGAAATATCAAGTATCTATGGTTGGAGAAAAGGAACAAAATAGCAGTGGATACTGGATAAAGCCTAGTGAAGATTAATCACTACTTAAAAAAAGTATGAATTACAAGTGATCGGAGAATTTTTGTAGCTAAACAGTAAAATTTATTGCTAATCATGTTTAGAAATATATTAGTGATGGATTATCAAAATTTTTAATTAGGTAGGAGTAATTTAGCAATAGATTAGCAACAAGGTTTATAGCTGATTCCAATATTATTTATAGCTACAAAACTGCAAGTTCAACTTGGAGCTAGTTGATGCTGACTGCTTCATGTATATCCCCTTTTGATTTGCTAAAGGATAACTACATAAATGAATGAGACCTCTCATGTGACCATATGGACCATTGTCTAGGAGGATATAACTTACATCTTTAATAGCATGTGTTGTTTGGTCGTTTGTGCAAGTGTTAGTGATGTTTTAAGGGCTAGTAACAATTAATATGAAAAAAATTATCTATCCTTGGTGATTGATTAAATTTCCTCCGTCTTATAATTAATACTTGTCGTATTTTTAATTTACACGTCTCTTGAAAAAATATTAATCAGGAGGTTGGGTTTTGGCTATTTTATTCTTATTAAAGAATAATAAATAGTTGGGACATGGGCCATGGGGTTTACATATAGTGAAGAGATAATATTAGGAAATATCAAATATATATGGTTGGAAAAAGGAACAACATACTTGTGGATAGAGCCCAGTGAAGACTAATCACTATTGAAAGAAAAATAAGAATTAAGTGATGGGAAATTTGTGTAGCTGAACAGTGAAATCTGTTTGCTAATCTTGTTAGCAAGATTAGCGACGAACAACTAAAACAGGTACTAATATTTTAATTGGTTTTCGTTTTAGAGAAGAATTTAAGAACGAAAAAAAAAATGAATAGAACCCCAACCCCCCCCCCCCCGCCCCTCAAAGGAAAAAAAAAGACATTGTATTTGGCAACCTTTTTACTTTTCCGTTTCTTTATTTTAATTTAGCTAAAGTTTTTTTTCAAAAAAGTTTTTCAATTTTTTTAATAGTAGAAGTAGTAGCTTTAACAAAGTCCTAGGAGAAGCTTCCAAGAGATGAATAAAATGTGGGGAACTAGGATAAAGAAACTAGTTAGGACTTAGGAAGCTTCTTAGTTATATCAAATCGGACCAACACATCATTAATTAATGTGGCCTAAAATAAACAAAAACGTCAAATCAATTAAAACTTTATTTAGGGTGCGTTTGCTATGAAGGAAAAAGAATAATGGAAAATGTTCTTTTAGAAAGTGTTTCGAAGAAAAATAAGTGAATGATTTTACATACTTTTATGTTCGATACATAAGAAAAATATTATTTTAAAAAAAATATTTACATATAATTTAAGACAAATATCATATGACGTGGGGTTGTGGTAGAGGCAGAGGCGAACTCAGGATTTAAAGATAGGGGGTGCACCATTATTTTTAACATAGTCATATCAATTATCAACTACATAATTTAGCATACAACTCTTTTAAACTTAAAAATTACAAAAAATTAAAATTATGAGCAACTTAAAAATTACAAAAAATTAAAATTATGAGTAAAGTATAATTTTTAAAATGATCAAATGTCATTAATTTAGTATTGATATAACAAAAGTAGATCATCCTTTCATACTAGACATCGACGTGTTTTCATATTTTGAAAACGATCAATGATTGCATCGTTGCTTATATTTACAAATATATCCTTCTCAATGTAACAAACTAAACAATCACTTAAATATGCATCACCAATACTGCTACGCAATTCATTCTTAATATGCCTCATGGATGAAAAAACTCTCTCTACAGTTGCAGTGGCAACTGGTAGAATCAAGGTCAACTTCACAAGTAAGTACACAAGAGAATAAGTCTCCACAAGTTTGCATTAACTAATGCTTCTGCCAAATCACCAATTCCTTTCAAATTAGAGAATACAGGATCACCACGTCGCATGTGTATAATGAAAGTATCAAGTTGGTAACTAAGCTCCTGAAGCTTTGATTCACCAAACTCATCTGGATAATGTTTGGCCAATATCATTATTTTTTCCTTATCAAAATTAGCAAAAGCATTAGATAGATTCAAGCTTGTCATACCAATAAGCAAGTTACCACTCACAACGTCAAAACGATTATTAAGCTCTTGAAGTTGCAAGTCAATTATAGCATATAAGAGCTCAACATGTAAGTGATGTGAGTAAGTAACACTAGAAGGCCTACGCTTTGACTTTTCGGGAAGATAAAAATCATCCATCTTAGGTACCAAGATTTCATGTTTATCACAAAATTCACGAACTTCATTCATCAAATCATCCCATCCATTATCTCTCAACAATTGCAATCTTGTCTTAGTAATGTCAAGAAATATCATAGCATTGCCAATATCTTTTCTTTTGTTTGTAATGATGCACTCAACTCATTGGACATCACCAATATCTTCAACATCAAGTAAAGCAAGAAAACAAATTCAAATTCATTGATCATAGTCAAAAAAGCTCCTTCTTGCAATCTATCATTAGGATTAGAGCCTCCACATTTAATCGCATCAAGCACATGAGCTATAGATGAAGATAAAATAATGAAGTTATTCAATGATCTAAAATGTGATCCCCAACGAGTGTCACCTGGCCTTTTAAGTCCTCGTTCTTGATTTAACCCTTTTCCACTTTGAATTTCACCACTTTCTAGTAGTTGCTCCAAAATTTCTGCTTGATGGTCCCGAAGTTGATCTCTGCGCTTAAATGATGCTCCTACCACATTCAACACATTAGTAATAATAACAAAAAAATCATTCACAAGAAAATGTTTTTTGACAACGGCTACAAGTGTCAATTGTAATTGGTGAGCAAAACAATGGATGCAATATGCCGAAGGAGTTTCTTGCAAAATCAAAGCTTTAAGACCATTCATCTCTCCTTGCATGTTACTAGCCCCATCATAGCCTTGTTCATGTATTTTAGATGTACTTAAAGAATGTCTCATAAGCACAGAGAATATTATTTCCTTCAACATTTTGGTCGATGTATCACCAACACGAACAATGGCAATAACTCGCTCATTCACTTTACCCTTTTTGTTAACATATCTCAATGCAATGGCCATTTTTTCATGGTGTGATATATCCTTGGATTCATCAACTAAAATTTCAAAAAAATCTCCATCCAAGTCATCAATTATAGCTTTCACGGTTTCTTGTGCACAAGCACTCACAATATCCTTTTGAATTTTGGAAAAATTTCAGAAATAGCAACTCTGTAGCCTTAATTATAATTTTTATAGCAATAGTTTCATAATTATGAAAAATAGCAAATTGTATTTGTATTTAAGTAAAATGTTGCTATATAAATACACAAATATATATGTATTACTCATTAATACATATGCACAACTGAAAAATACATATTCTTCTATTACTATGAAGTGGGTAAAATATTGCTACTTTTGCTATAAGTTGTAATTTTGAAAAAAGTGTTGCTATTTATTGTAATTATAGTCTTAAGGATGCTAGTTTCTGTAATTTTACCTTGAATTTTTGAAGAAGTCAACATAGCAGTTTTTGGAGCATGTTTTAAAATAACATTATTCAAATCGGGAAGCATTTTTCCCAACAATTCCAAAAGACCTAGAAAAAGGCCTTTATTTTGGAAAGATTCACTTTCATCATGACCTCAAAAAGATAATCCGAATTCTAAGAGAAATCTCACTACATTAGTTGATGCCTTTAAACGAGTACGATGCTCACTTCTTATTTTCTCAGATTGCTTGTTCAAAGCAACTTGAATTGATTGAGATTGATTTTCGAAATCTAACATCTTATTGAAACATCTTCTGTGGACACTATTCACGTCACCAACGTGTAATTGAAATCGTTCCAAATTATGATTCCAAGCCTTAAAGCCGGTTTTCGTGAAAAAGTCACTTGCATTGTCCTTCACATAATCATTTTTAAATAAATAGCAACACAAGCAAAACACAACATCTTTCTTCACACTATACTCCATCCACCTAGAATATGAACGCTCATACCATGTCGAATTAAATTGACGCATTTTCATGCCAATTCTAGTTTGAGGAAATTGAGAAAGAATCGATTGACAAGGTCCTTGTTGAATATAGTGTCTTCTCACTTGATCTCGTATCGTAGAGTGATATTCATGAATTGATTTTCTTTCTCCAGGATCGAATTTAAGTGAATTCACATCAAACTCTTCTATAAGACGGGGAGAATTGTCTTTAAAACTAGAACTTGGTTGAGGAGAAAAATATCTATCCATTTCGATTCACAAGAATCAATAACAAATTCCTACAAAATAAAAAATTCATCACGAATATAAGTAAATATAACATTGCTTATAGGGGAATCACACCTCATCGTCCATATCACAAAACAAATAAAATATAATAGAGAATCATACCCTCACAAAAAAAATAAATAAACACAATAATTTCAATAGCGGAATTACACTCCGCCTTTAGTAAAACAACAAAAATGATATAATATGTAATGGAGGAATCACACCCCTAAAAAAAAAAAAGTAAACACAATCAATTTCAATAGGGGAATTACACCCTCCTTATAAAATAACAAAAATGATATGTAAATGTAATGGAGGAATCACAAGTCAATTTACATCTCCTTTATTCATAAGACAAAACAAATAAATATGGCATTATCAATAAAAAAATTATACCCTCTTTATGTTTCAAGATAAAAATAATATACAATAAAGATAGAGATAAAATCTCACTTATTTAGTTATTAAATTATATAACAGAATGATACCTTGCTTTAATTGATGATGGCTGCCCGAGTAATTTTTAAGTTCACAATTTTACTTTTTTCTTGGCATGGAGATTGGGAGGATCTCCATCGGAAACTTTTGGGGAAAGCAATTAGCTTTTAGGGATTTGGGGGGAGAAAAAGTGTTGTGGAATTTGGAAATTGAGAATTTAATAATTAATTTAATTAATTAAAAATAATATATAGTAAAGTTTATTATAAAATAATGGTGTGGACTTTGTGGTGGGTCAATCATATGATCTATGGTGTAAAAGTAAAAGCATAAAAGTGGGTGTGGGGCCAGAAGAGGTGGCAACTAAAAGGATTTTGTAGAAAAAATAAGTAATGCCCCATGGACTCGAACCCGCAACGTCAAGCAATGTATGACGCACACAACTGAGCTTCAAACCAGTGCACCAAGACAATATTTGATACTAAGGGTGCACACTATATTATATTAACAGTATTAAAATATCTATCTATCTATCTATCTATCTATCTATCTATCTATCTATATATATATATAACTTTTTAAAAAAGTTACCGGGTGCACGTGCACCCTCACGGTGACATGTGGGTCTGCCTGGGTAGAGGATGGGGTGGAGATGGGAGTTAAGGGTAGAGGTGAAGATGAGGCGTTTTGAGGGTAAGGCGAACATAATCACTGTAGAATTTCACTTGTGAAACTTTTTCCTACTATTAATATGAAAGTCATCTTTCTTATTTTTAAGAAATTTATTTTTATTTTTTTAAAAAAATAATTTTAATTGAGGTTACTACAACTTAAGCTTTGAAAATTGAAATAGAGGTTTTAGATCCTTATGGCTGAAAGTTCATTCAAGGTGTAGTCTATGGACGAAAGTTTCAATACTGTCATACTTGCATGGTCATTAGACATAACTAAGCAAACAAGCAACCAGTGACAACTAAGCATGAGAACAATCCACTAAGAAATAAAAGTAGGGTGGTATATCGGTCGATTTGGTTCAATTTTAAAGCTCGTAGATTATCAATTTGTAATAATGCTAAATCATTAAAGAACCATTAAGAAATCAATTTATCAATTATTAATCGTTATAGATTCATTTATCGGATTAGCCATTAACATTTAAATCATAATTTGAAGTCGAAGCATAACAAGAGTTTTTGTCCCTAAGTATAGCTATAAAGAATCATAACCAATGTGCTACTTTACACTAAAAGCTACTATGCATACTTTGCAGTTTGCACATAAGCTACACTGCTACAGCAAGCACATGATTTCAGCAGTGCCCAAAATAACATGAGCAATATGCACGTAAGTGAAATATATACAGTACCATGACAAAATGTGTCCCGCATTCAAATGCAAATACACACAAACTTTCTTAAAGTAGATATCTAATTTCCTAGTCTTAATAACTAAAATATTAACCTAGATTGTCTGTATCATAATCATCGACACTTTGCCAAATATATCTGTGTCTCTTCAAGACAAATACCATTCCAAAAAGATTAACAAAACAAAATATTTTCTCTATAACATTGGATTAAGTTGCAAAATGTCATCAAGATTCAATAATCACATCGAAACACACACCTTAAAACTGTCTTCATATTTCGTAAGCACATAAGCAAACGAAAAGTTCAACTAACGGTCACAAATTTAAAACTGTCTAGCAAAAACAGAATAGAGAAAATCCAAACTAACAGTCAGACAATTTGAAAATTAAGTCCATTTTGCAAACATAATAATAGTACTAACACGTACTCAAATCTTATATCACGATACTTCATTCTCTCCAAACAACGATTAAGATGAGCTCGTTAAGGAGAAAGTCTCGATACTTTAATGGTAATTATAAACATTACCACAATGAATACACTTTAATTTTGCACCATCTATTATCATCTTTTTCAAACTTTTCATAGTGATTTTAAATAGGTGATCGAGTTTTAGGACCACGAAGTCGAGATATGGTGAAACCTAATTAACAGAGAAATAAAGATATTAGAAATACCCCAAATAACTTTAAATATACAATATAGATATAAGAAACAAACCAACAAGGATACATAGTTGCAAAAGGGATTGCCTGGGCTGTGTTTAAGATAAGAAAAATCCTCAATCCAAAGGGTGCTATCAAGCCTACAACAGTCGCAAAAGTTGTTGCTCAACTTACACCATTTCCATATTCCAAACCCTCAAAACAATAGAGAAAAAAACTGACAAACCGGAGGAAATTTTTATAGCAAGGCATCAGGGAGAACAAAACACGTAGTTTGCTGAACTGAAATACTACTACCAGGGCAATCGAAAAAGTAAGAAGGCCAAAAATAAAATGTCAAAGAATAGACAGTCAAATCCTACTGTTTAAATGGCTATGGAGATCTATCAAAAGGAGTTCTCTAAAGAGAACTGGTAAAAGCAAAATATGAAATCAATGAATTTTCAAGTACTGAACAAAACAATACATATATAGACATATACAAAAGCATTAGATTTAAAAAAATATCTATTAATAAATCCATTTTACTATTTGTATTTTTATGTTTGGCTCTTTTTATGACATCAAGTGAAGCAACTAATGTGGTACTTTTAGGACCATGTGAGCACTTTTCAGATTCTAATGCAACTTGTATTGAGAAGGGATATCAGATGAAACTTGTACTAAAATTGGTCAGGGAATTTTGGATTGTAACTGTGCTGATCAATGATTTTTTACCTTTTCTATTACTAAATTAGTTAGCTTATTTGTTTCTTAAATAAGTTATATTACATCCACAAAGTTTTTGGATATTCTATTTCTATAAAATTCAGTATGGTTGATTAATAAGAAGTCTTTATCTTCTATTATTCCAAAAAAAATAAATGAATTACTAAGTAAACATGTCTTAAAGATTAGACAATTATGAGAGAAGTTAACAAGTAATAAAGAGTTCAAAGTAGGAGATGACAAGAAAGTATATTTTTGGCTTGAGGCATGGGTGAGTCATTATCCCCTGATACTTTGGCGCATCAACAACACTCAAATAACACAAGCATTTTAGACTATTTGATATGTAGGCAGAAATAGTCATTTCAGAGTTCAACAAACAGGTTTATGGTCCAACAACATAAATGTTGGTTGTGTTAGCCACCTATATTTATATTTTATGTTTTAATAATAACAAACTAATAAGTAAATATTGCAGGATATTAAAGATCCTTAATGATGGAAGGAGATCTCACACAAAGGACATTGAAGATCTCAAATCATGGAGGATATCTCGCACAAGGCAAGGAATATTCTTTGAAAGAATATTATGCTAAATATGGAGCCACATCAAAGTTATTGAAGATCCCTAATGATGGAAAGAGACCTCACATAAAGGACATTAAAGATTTCAAATCATGAGAGGATATCTCACACAAGACAAGGAATATTCTCTCAAATATCGTGCTAAATATGGAGCCACATTAAAAGTAGGATATCGCTTGAGAAGACAACAAAAATCATATCAACTGAAGATCCCAATAGACAAGGTAGTTGGACGCACCTCACAGCAAGATCAAAGGAGAAGGAGGATCTCACTTCTTACATGGACATATTTGATATGGACATGTATAGATGTGAAAAAGAAAAATTACATCAAGTATGGATATACCTGATATGGACATACATAAGGTGCAAACTCCCTCAATAAAGGAATCAATTCAAATCTTTGATTGAGAAGAAATCACTTGGGCTTTCTTATGAAGAATAGCAGCCTGAGATGATAAAAGAAGATGAATGAAGACAGACACACGTTACGCAACTTCAAGGAAAAAATTCAAAGTGTCTTATTCTTAGTCTTACAAAGCTCTGTAACTTTAGTTTACAATTGTTATAAAGAGTAGGATCGAGTCAACTTTGTTACATCAACTGAAGTTGTATCACAAGATCTGAAGAGAAAAATAAGTCTTCAGAACTTGTTTCCTATCATTGTACTTGAGCCAATCATTCAATGATCTAAGAAAAATTTGAATCCCAAGGGGACTGAACATAGACACTATATTGGTGTGCCGAAGCAGAATATATCTTTGTGTTATTACTTTACTTTTTATTAATTTCTTGCTTTACTATTTTGATTTAATCTGTTTGTGAAGTGTTCTGATCTACAAGCAAGTCAATTGTGAAGGATCATTAGTCAACTCACAAAAGAAAATTTTAATTCACACTCTCTTGAATTTCAAATGGTATCAGAGTGGGTCTCATCAACTGCATTGCTTAACCGCAAGTAAGCAAAGATCAAATGGCCAATTATCAAATTTCCAATGCTCTTCTTCAAGATGGTCACTCCTCTACAAGACCACTATACTTTAATGGATAATATTATTCTTATTGAAAAAATAAGTTCAGAATCTTTGTCCAATCAAATGACTTCCAAGCCTGGCTTGTCATCAAGAAGGGTTCAAAGCCGATTCCAAGACTTAATGAGAAGTCAAAAGACAACGACAAAGAACCTAGCAGTTCTGATATAGAGGACCTTGAAAGATTTGAGGTCACTAAAGAACAGCAAGAGGTAATTCAAACTAATGCACGTGCTATAAGTTTACTTTTGTGTGCATTTAGTGGGGAAGAATATGACAAGATGTCACTTTGTGAAACCGCAAAAAAATGTGAGACAAATTAGAGGTAACCTATGAAGGAACCTCCAAAGTCAAGAAGTCAAAGATTGCTGCCCTGGTCAATGAATATAAGTTATTCAAGATGGAAGAGAATGAGAACATTGATAATATTTGCCAGTTTCAGTAAGATCATGTGCGAACTGAAATCACTGGGGATGATTTATCCATACAGCCTGCAAGTCCACAAGCTGGTCCGAAGTCTCCCAAAGATTTGGGAAACCAAGGCTGCTATTCTGGAAGACGGAGATCTACACAACATGACATATGAGAACTATGAGGTAACCTCATTCATATGAACACAATTATATAAATAGGTACCACAAAGAAGAGAAGAAGAAACCAGTAGCTTTCAATGCTGCTCCAATTGAAGAAGAGGACATTTTGGAAGATGCTAATAGCAAAGAAATGTCCTTCATTAACTGTGGAGTAAGGTAGATTATGAGACAAAGACAACAAAGACCCCAATGAGCCAAAAATAATGACTCTACTAGAAACAATGATCGTTGCTACTACTACTGTGGATGGCCTGACCACTTCAAACAAAATTTCCCTGAACTAAAAAGAAGAACATCTAGAAAGAATCAAAATTTTGGATCCTGGAGTGATGAAGATAAAACCTAAGAAGAAATAGAAGCCTCCAATATGCGCTTCATCACAATAGGTGAATCCAACGAGGTAAGAATACACGATTGTCATAATTGTAATACTCTTGAATCTAATTTAGATGTGATAACTGAAGAGCTTTAAAAAGTTATCGATGAATATAACAAGCTCACTCAAGATAAGAAAAGTTGCAAAACTCGATTTAAACGAAAACTCAAAGAGGAACGAATAAGCTATCAAATAGAAATCGAGACATGTCAAATCAAAGTTGACTTACTTCATGAAGAGTTTAATGATGTAAAAATAAAACTAAGCAATATCAATAGATTACCAAGTCACAGTTTTGTGAGATTAAACTCCTTTAAAAATAATCCAAGTTCCTTATCAGTATCGTTTAAATTAGTAAAGACCTATTTCTCCTTTCGAGAACCTATTTGTTTTATTTGTAGATAGAAAGGGAACAAATCCTACAGTTGTAGGCATAAGTCTAAAAGTGTATGGGTTTGGAAGCCTAAAGGAAGCAAATCTAACCCGCAAGAACCCAAGACTACTTGGGTACCTAAATAAAATATATCTTATTTTGCAAGAACATGTCTGCAAGAGCTATAAGAAGGGAATGTGGGTAATTGATAGAAGAATTCCAGACACATAACCGAAAAGAAAGAAAATTTCTCTGCTCTAAAGAAAATAGATGGAGGTTCAGTGAGATTTGGCGATAATGCTAGAGGCAATGTCATCAGAGTTAGCTCAGTAAAGCTCAGCTCCTCATGTGAAGTTACTGAAGTGTATCTAGTAGACGGCCTCAAACATAATCTTCTCAGCATCAGTCAGCTCTGTGATGCTAGATTTTGAGTCTCCTTCAAAGTCAGAAGTTGCTCAATCAATTACAACAAAAGAGACATCTCTCTTATCAGTGAACGTGTTAATAATATTTATGTTTTAAAAATTCTTGATTTTTCTACTTTAACCTACCTCACTGTGCAAACCAATGATATTTGGTTGTGGCACAGAAAGATTGGGCATGTGAGTTTGCATATTGTATTTGATGAATCTAATTACCCTCCTATGAGTTTAAGTATTGATAAAGAACAAGTGAGTGATCTACAATCTGGAGACAATAATAGCACAACCTCTAAGCCATCACAAGATGAGTCGACTATACCCCCTCAAGAGGTAGCTCCCATAACAGAAATAGTCAAACCGACTGTTCCAAGAGAGTAGAAACATGATGCTAGCTATCCAAATGAATTTATTATCAAAAATTCAGATGATAGGATGCAAACAAGAACATCATTGAGAAAGCAAGCATTTGTTGCGCTTGTTTCTCAAATTAAACCAAAAAAATAATAAGGCCCTCAAAGATGAATCATGGGTTAGCAATGAAGAAAGAGTTGGACCAGTTTGAATGAAATCAAGTTTGGACTCTGATTGAAAAACCCAAGAACTTCTCAGTAATTGGAACTAGATGGGTCTACATAAATAAATTGAATGAAAAAAGTAAGGTTATCAGAAACAAAACAATACTTGTAGCTCAAGGCTACTCCTAACAAGAAGGTATTGATTATGATAAAACCTTTGCTCCTATGGCAAGGTTAGAATCAATTCAAATTTTATTAGCTTTGTGCTGCTTTTAAATGTTTTAAGTTATATCAAATGGATGTCAAAATCACCTTCTTAAATGATTTCATTCATGAGGAAGTCTTTGTAAAGCAACCCCCCGAGTTTGAAAATCCATCTTATTTAAATCATATTTTCAAATTGTCAAAAACACTCTACGGTCTCAAACAAGCTCCAAAGGCTTGGTATGAGAGATCGAATACTTTTTTTACTATATAACAATTTTAAAAGAGGTAAAATTGATACAACTTTGTTTATATAGAAGCTTGATTCAAATTTACTTATTGTGCAAATTTACGTTAATGATATTATTTTTGGTAGTCGCAACATCTCTCTGCATGAGAATTTTACTAATTTGATGAAAGGAGAATCTGAAATGAGTCTTTTGGGAGAGCTTACATTATTCTTGGGATTACAAATCAAATAAACTCCCAAAGGTACCTTCATCAGTCAAGATAAGTACAAAGGAACTAATCAAAAATTTGATATAGAAAAAGAAAAGGCCTATGGAACTCTGATGAGTTCATCCACAAGTCTTGATTCAGACTCGTATGAGAAGAATGTTGATGAAAAGATGTACAGGGGAATGATTGGATCACTACTCCACTTGACTACCAGTCGACCAAACATCATGTTCATTGTATGTAAGTGTGCCAGGTTCCAGTAGACTCCCAAAGAGTCTCACGCCACTGTCGTCAAAAGGATCATCCGATACCTCATTAGAAACTTAATACATTGGACTATTGTACCCTTGTATTTCTATTTTGATTTAATTGGATATTTAGACACTGACTCTGCAGGTGATAAAAGTGATAGAAAAAACACTAGTGAAATATGTCAAATTCTTGGTGATGTCCTGATATTATGGCCCAACAAGATGCAAACTTCAGTTTCTCTTTCAACAACTGAAGTCGAATACATAACTGTTGGAAGTTGTGGTACTCAAATTTTATGGATTATGCATTAACTAATTGATTTTAATTTGTCCTTTGATTCTGTTCCCATATTTTATGATAATACCAATGCTATTAGCTTATCTAAATATACTGTGCATCATTCTAGGGCCAAACATAGTGATTTTAAACATTATTTTTTGAGATCATAAAGAAAATGGTGATTTTTCGTTAAATTTGTTGACTCCGAAAATCAATTGAAAGTTATTTTAACAGAATCCTTGTTAGAAGAAAGATTTTGTTACCTTAGAAAAGGACTTGGCATTCTCAACACTAATGAATTATGAGTATTATTTTAGGACAAAATCCTCTTTTACTTGTTCCAATTTTCTCGTTAGTTTTTAACCAAAAATTCGTTTTCAAAAGGGGGTCATGTCCTTTGTTTTTGCTGGGTTGTAAAATGATTTTTAACATATTATCTGTCACACTGTTTGTTTTGCCTAGTACTTGTTAGTTAATACATTAAATCTCTGCTATCTATCTACTCCTCTTTTTGCTACTCTATGGTTCTTTTTTGTTATGCCAAAAGGGGGAGAAAGACAGGAACATCAGAAGTGCTTATAAGTCAGGGGGAGCAAATTGACTGATACTCAAGAAACTTGGAACAACAGAAGTATTCACAAGTTAGAGGGAGCAACCCAACTACTGTGACGGACAGGAAAGTTAACTGATGTTTATGCTTATTTGTCATTATCAAAAAGGGGGAGATTGAGAGCCTCTTATATTTATGTTTTATGTTTTAATAATTACAAACTAATAAGTAAACTTTGCAAGATATTGAAGATCCTCAATGATGGATAGAGATCTCACACAAAGGACATTGAAGATCTCAAATCATGGAGGATATCTCGCACAAGGCAAGGAATATTCTCTCAAAGAATATCGTGCTAAATATGGAGTCGCATCAAAGATATTGAAGATCCTTAATGATGGAAAGAGATCTCACTTAAAGAACATTGAAGATCTCAAATCATGGGAGGATATCTCACACAAGGCAAGGAGTATTCTCTCAAATATTGTGCTAAATATGGAGCCACATCAAAAGTAGGATATCGCTTGACAAGGCAATAAAAATCATATCAATTAAAGATTCTAATAGACAAGGCAATTGGATGCACCTCACGGCAAGATCAAAGGAGAAAGAGGATCTTACTCCTTATATGGACATATCTGATATGAACATGTATAAATCTGAGAAATAAAACTCACACCAAGTATGGATATATCTGAGGACATACCATAAGGTGCAAACTCCCCCAATCAAGGAATCAATTCAAATCCTTTATTGAGGAAAAATCTCTTGGGTTTCCTTATGAAGAATAGCAGCTGAAGACTATAACAGAAGATGACTGAAGACAGACACCGATTACACAACTTCAAGGAGAAAATTTAAAGTGTCTCATTCTTAGTCTTACAAAGCTCTGTAGCTTTAGTTTACAATTGTTATATAAAGAGTAGGATCAAGTCAACTTTGTAACATTAACTGAAGCTGTGTCATAAGATCTGAAGAGCAAAATAAGTCTTCAAAACTTATTTTCTATCATTGTACTTGAGTCAATCATTCAACGATCTAAGGAAACTTTGAAACCCAGGGAGATGGACGTAGGCTCGACATTGGTTTACAGAACCAGGATAAATCTTTGTGTCATTACTTTACTTTTTGTTACTTTCTTGCTTAACTATTTTTAATTTAAACTGTTTGTGAAGTAATCTGATTTGCAGGCGAGTCGACTGTGAAGGTTCAGTAGTCGACTCACAAAAGAAAATTTCAATTCATCTCCCCCTTGAATTTCAGGTTGACCATGAACGCTTGTTTAGAAAAATAGAGAACCTTACAAGAGAATGTTTTACATAACCAGTAACACTTGAAGCATGTCCAACAGAACTTACAGAAAAACCTATTAAAATGACATTTTAAATTTAAATTCTCACACAATATGTATACAACAACACATAAAGGAGAAAAAAATTCGTAGAATATCATCACCCATTGTCAATAGTACTACATATCACTTAACTTGCTGTCAATAGCACTACATATCACTTAACTGTACCAAATATCACTACTCACTGTCAATACTACTATATATCACTTAAGTGTACATCATTACTAGCTAGGAATAACAAATGTTTTGAAGCAATGCCATAGGAGTTGAATAAAAAACATACCAACGTTTCATCTCTTAACCATCGACAATCCTACATGTCATCAATGCTAGAATCTTTTACAAGTTTAATCAAATCTAAAGAAATTAAGAAAAAAATTATTAAATAAATAATTTATCATATGCAAGGTTCTTTTCATACCTTGTTCAAGTTGCTCGAGATAATCTAAATCTTTCTCGACACTTATAGATTGTGACTCATTTCGAAGTCAATCTTGTAAACATATCAGAGCTTGTACCAATTTCGGAGTTAATAAACTCCTAAATGAATCAAGACTACGTCCTCCAGTATTAAAAGCCTATTTTGATGCTACACTTGAAATATGAATAACTAAAATATCTTGAGTCATTTTAGAAAGAAAGAAAAATCTAGCCGAATTTTATTTCTATCAAAGCAATACACTAAAATTGAGATTTTCAACTTTAATATCTTCTGCAAAATATTTATCTGATTCTGACTTAACATTCGCGTCTCCACTTCCATATGTATCTTGAATAATTTTTAAAAAATAAATGTTTGATGTAACATATAGTGATCCAAATACCTTCAAAATAAACTTAAAAAATAAATTAAGAAATTTAACAATTCTTTTCACACTATCTCAATCACTGCTCAAAAGTGTACCTGCAGGATGTTCATCCACAATATCATCATCACACACACGGATATAACCAAACTCAAGATGATATGTGAAATTAGTAGCACGATTGACATAATTTAAAATTGCACCCTCATATTCAATAGCACTGTTCAACATCAAATAGGTAGAATTTCACCTTGTTGGAATATTTAAGCATAAAAACTTCTTAATAAGATTTTCATCTTCACAATATTTCTAAAAGTTCTTCCATCTAGAAGAAGATTGCCTAATATTTCTCACTGCTTGTCTAAATCGTTTAATAGACATAGTTGCTTTTTTTTTATACCATCTTGAAAGATAAGATTTATTTTAATAGTCATACACCTAACATGAAGATGCCTACCACCCATAAGATTGGTACCCTACTTAGTTAACTACTTAGTCAATTTAGTCAAACACACACACACACTGTTTGAACTAGCATTATCAATTGTAACAGTGAAAAGCTGATGAATTCCCCAATTGTGCACACAATTAATAATAACCTTTGCCACATCTTTACCTCTATGACTAGAGATTGGATAAAAAAATGATAATATTTTTATGCAAAGTCTAATCTTTATCAAAAAATCCAATGAGCAGTAATACACATATAATTAATTTTTTGCATAGAAATTCAAGTATCAATGGTTATACACACTCTTTATTGTGCTTGCTAAAAAATGATCCTCATTTTATGTTTCTTTTCATTAAAGAGATCAAAACAATTGTGAGTTATCGTGGTATGAGAAGAAATTAAAAAAAAAAAAAGGTTGTACCACTTTTATAAATTATTTAAAACTTTATTTTTAAAAAAAAATCTAAAGCAAAGCTCATCAAGAATTATTATACGACACAAAGCTCTTTTGCATTTGATCAAATTGCCATGAAACAATTGTCACACCATCCTTCTTACCCTGTAATAGGTTGGAATGCTATCTATATTCAGGGGCATTTTTTGTATTTTTTAATATGGCTACGCATTATTGTCGTACCATAATCTTTGTATCAATAAAATTCTCTTGTTTACAATAATTATAAACTCCCTATTCATTTCCTTCTGAATCAACTATAGAAGTAAAATGATCCCACATAATAAATCTTTTTCTCCTTCCTTCTTTACTTTAGACATAATAGTTTGACTTTGATTTATTACATTCGAATCAGAAGCTCCACTTTCACTAATCACTTTATCAATTGTATTAATTTTTTTCATCTAGTTGTGTTAGTATGACTGTGATTTTAAAAAGAAAATAATCAAAAAACACGCTAATAAAATACACAAAAAATTCAAATAACACAATCTTACACCCCTAATCAAACTGAGATGGATTCAAAAAAAATCATTTTGAAGTACAATTTTAGAATATCAAATTTGTATGATAATTGATACAAACTTGAGTGAAACAAATTAATATGAAACATCCTTAAAAATTTATGATAGAAATTGAAGATGGGGCAGAAATGATTAAGACTAAGAATAGAAAAGATTGAGAGCTGAGAAGAGAGATTTGAGAATTTACCTGATTGAATTTTGTCTTCACAGTTCACTGAGGCAAAGAAGAAGATGAGTCTTCAGTGCATCAGCTTTGAGCCTTTAATCTAGAATTCGTCTTTGTGAAGTGAAGTATGATCTAATTACTTATGTCTTACCCTAACTAGAAGTAAAGTTGGGTTGCTGGGGCTTGATTCGTAGGGGGTAATGGATTGGGTAATGGGTTATATTGAGTACAGGTCCTACATATCATTATTGATTTATCGAATTACCCAATAAAAAAAAATATGCCTAAATCGAACCGACCTGAAAACCAATGTCATAAATGCATAAACCAAACCCCAACTTGAAAACCTAATAAACTGAGTCATTAACTCGAGAATCAAATTATCAGTTCGGATAAATGATTTGACTCAAAATCTGCATAGCCCTAAGTAGAAGAAGACCAACTTGGATAGTGCAAAAATGGTTTACAAAGTCTATAACTCCAAACCAACAACTTGTTTAGAAGTTGGAAAAGAAAAGGACAAGTAATTGAGCTTAAGAAGAGGGAGCTACTAGTCGCAATTAGGGCAAATGAATGGAAAAACTCTACCAATATGACGAAAAGTAGAGCAGATAGTAATAACAGAGGGCCGGCTTACCCCAAGAACAAGATTTGATCACAAAGAATGGATTTCTTCCATTACAAATAAGTGAGCATGTGATATGTCAAGTCAGTAATACTGACAAAGGAGGTGCACCAACACTCCATCCTGATGAATTGGCTAATATGAAACCAGTGAGAGTTGAATAAGTTCCACAAGCACAGAAAATTGAAGAGGTACTTAATGAATAAAAGGATCAATTTAGTAGGGCTAATTAAAATTTGAGTCAAAGCTAATAATACAGCAAAGATAGCTGATAGAAATGCTCCAGGTTATGACTTAGTTTATAACTACATCAAAGTTGAAAGTGGTAGAGTTTGAATTATGTGGGATGACAGACACTATAAGTTTACAGTTCTAAAAGAAGTTGTACAATTCTTGCATTGTTATGTTAAAAGCTGGACATGGGGATATGAAATGCCAACTAACAATTGTATATGGTTTGAAAATAATATAACAGGGGAGGAAACTTTGACAACATCTTTCAACACTTACCTGCCCAGTTCCATGGCTAGTGAACGGAGATTTTAATGCTATTATGGACTTAGCAGTTAAAATTAGTAGGCCAGCAGTAGCAGTTACTGAAGTTACGGATTTTGCAGATTGGGTGCATATCAAAACTGGGTGCATAATATGATACTTACAGAATTTCCATGAAGGGAAAGCTATTATACCTGATCTAATAAGCAACAGGGTGGAGATAGAATGCAAAGTAGAATTGATTGTGCTTTCGAAAATGATCAATGGCTGATGCATTTTGGTCATATTATTATAGAGTATGGGGAGCGCCCCTTTATATCTGACTACTCACCAATGATGTTTTTTTTATCTCTCAACTGCAGTAGTCCAAGATCCCAGTTATGTTCTTCAATACGTAGGCTGATCATGTACAATTTTTACCATTGATAAAAGAGGGCCGAAAGAAATGTGTAACACACTGAAATATGAAAAATGTATGGAACAAGTTAAAGTTAATAAAAGATTATTTTAACAAACGAAATACAAAAGAGGTTAAAGGGATAACAACACAGATGGAGTAGACTACATAAGACATCACCAACATACATATTTAGCTACAACAAAATTACTCCATAGCACTTGCCACTAAAGAAAAGGAGAAACTTGAAAAATTGAAAAAAATGACATTAATAGAAGAAAATATGTTGAGGTAGAAGGCTATAGTGACTTGGATTAAATTTAGTGACTCCAATAGCAAGTATTTATGTGTACTAATAAGGAAGAATATGCAACACAAAAAAATCTCTATTTGAGTTAGCAACAACCAAATAGGAAATTGCGTAGTTTTATAAGTCTTTGATAGGGTATGCAGTCAGTAATTTGCCAGTAGAATAGAGAAATCATGAAGAAAGAACCTTCCTTAAACCATCATCGACAAATGATGTTGTGTATTAAGATCACAGATCAAGAAATATGAAATAGCCCAACACCAATAGGAGATTACAAATCCTCAGATATTAATGGATATAATGTATTATTTTCAAGAAAGCCTGAAAAGTGATAAAATTTGAAGTTTGTGAGGTAGTAAAGAATTTTTTTCAACCATAATAGAATATGCAAGTCCATCAACCATACTTCTATTGCTCTTTTACCAAAAGTCCTGATCTCAATACTACCAAAGAATACATGTCAATAGCTTGTTGTACAGTCCTCTACAAAGTCATTTGCAAAATACTAGTGGCTAGAATGAAGAGTATCATGTCCGAGATAATTAGTGAGAATTGTTGGATTATTAAGAGGTGTGAATGGAAAATGAAAAGGTGGTATTTTTTTGGAAAGACACTAAGAGAAAGGATGAAATTTGAATAGACACTTTTTTGGATTGAATGGTTATGACCTTTCCAATGGGTTGTGATTTTTCAAAGAGTTGCACCTTTCCGAAGAGTTGCACATTTATGAAGGAGTGCATCGTTCTGAACTAGTGCTTCTCTTCACGAAGCAATATCTTGATGGTTATAAATACCTAATTTTTTCTCATGTAAAGACAATAATTTTAAGTTGAAAAATAATTTTCTTCTTCTTCCAAAAAACTCTTGTGTGATCAAATTGTTGAGCGTGTTCAATGTTTCTGAAAATGTGAGGTACAACTATTTTCAAAAAGAGAATCATGTTATCCTGGGAGGAAAGATTCCATAACCTCACGTACTTGAGGGAAATAAATTTCTTAAGGACACACCGTACATTCGGTGGACTTGATTCTACAATTTTTTGCTTTATCTTCTTTCTTAAAAAAAGTTGATAAACACACTTCATTTGATAGTTCATTTGATCATTCATTTGAACTTGTGTTTGAGGGTGTTGAACTTCATTGTAGTTATTGAACTTATAATTGAAATTTGAGTTGAAACATACAGATTTTTGTACCAGAAATAACAATCTTAAGGAATTTATTGAAAAAAAATTGTGTTTGTTTGGTGAATTTTTTTTCACCATGTATAAATAAAGTACTCTTATAATCTGTATCTTTTGGTTTCTAGAGATTAAAGCTTATTGATTTCTACTATGTGTGAACTTAACAATTGATTTGAAGACACAAAAACTTCATCACAAATTAAAGGTCACTCGGTTAACGATTAGAAAAATATAAAAACTTCATCGTTAAACTAGAAACAAGTGGTGTTTAAAGTTGTCACAACTTTATAATTAGAATTTTGACATACTAAGCTGATTGTCTTTTTGTGACAGAAAAATGACTACTAATGGTCATGCAAATGATGGTGTGACAAGTGTAGCAGCAATAAATGTTGCTACAACAAGCCGCACAAGTGCTACGCTCGCAATGGCACATAGAGAAATTCAGAAAATTTTTATGTGTAGATTTTAAATGCCGGTAACAGAAAATGTTCTTCTATTTGACAAATTTATGTCTTCAAAGGTTCATATCTGAATATGCTCCAGAATTGTCTGAAGAAACATTGGATAAGGAGCGGTTCGTTGTAATGGAGGCATGGAAACATTAGAATTTCTTATGCAAGAATTATATCCTAAGAAGTACAGTGGAATGAAGACTTCAAAAGAGTTGTGAAATGCGTTGGAACAAAAGTATACGACTGAGGATGCTGGACCTAAGAAGTTCTTTGTTGAAAGGTTCCTTGAATACAAGATGATTGACAGTAAGACTATTGCATCTTAAGTACAGAAATTGGTAGTTATCATCCACGATCTCCTTGTTGAAGGTATGAATATAGTAAATACCTTATTTGAACATGCTAAGTTTATTCCAACGTTCACATGATCTTTAATGTAGGTTTAATTATGAACGAGGCCTTTCAAGTTGCAGCAATAATAAAAAAGTTGCCACCTTTGTGGAAGGACTTCAAAAATTACTTGAAACATAAAAGAAAGGAGATGACAATCAAAGACCTCATTGTGAGGTTGCACATTAAGGAAGACAACAAAGCCACCAAGAAGAGGTCGAAAGGAAATTCTGCAATGAGTAGAGCCAACATTGTAGAGGACGAACCCAACAAATCGAAGAAATGGAAGAAATTTGGACAACAAAACAATACACCTAAGAAGAAATTCAAGGAGAAGTGCTTTATTTATGGCAAGGCTGGCCACAATTCAATAGATTGTCATGCGCCAAAGAAAGAAAAGAAGAAGGATCAAGCCAACATGGCTGAATCCAAAAATGAAATGGATGATCTATGTGCCAAGCTTTCTGAATGTAACTTTGTGGGAAATCCTAGATATTGGTGGATAGATTCTGGTGTCACCAGTCATGTTTGTGCTAACAAAGAGTTGTTTGCTACATACGATCTGGCTTAAGGTGGGGAGAATATCTATATGGCAAACTCCACAACAGTAAAGGTTGAAGAAAAGGGGAAAATATGCTTGAAAATGATATCAGGAAAAGTGTTGACTCTCAACAACGTCCTTTATGTACTGGAGTTGAGAAAGAACTTAATTTCCATATCATTTCTGACCAAAAATGGATTCAAATATGTATTTGGTTTTTATAAGGTTGTAATTAGCAAAGAAAAACGTATGTAGGGAAAGACTACCTCACCAAGGGTCTGTTTAAGATGAATGTAATAACTGTTAAAATAAATAAAAGTTATATTTCTTCTTACTTACTTGAGTCTAATGAATTGTGGAATGAATGATTAGGACATGTCATAACAAAACTTTACGAAAATAGATTAACTTAGAAGTTTTGCAGAACTTTGAGTGCAATAAATCAAAATGTCAAATGTATGTGGAATCAAAGTATGTTAAGCATCCGTATAAGTCTGTTGAAAGGAATTCCTATCCCTTAGACTTAATTCATACAAATATTTATGATATGAAGTCAACACCATTTCGCGGTAGAAATAAGTATTTTATAACTTTTATTGACGATTGCACTAGGTATTGTTATGTCTATTTGCTAAATAGTAAGGATGAAGCAATAGATGAACTTAGGCAATATAAAACAAAAGTGAAAAATCAGTTAGAGAAAAAGATCAAAACAATAAGAAATGATAGGGGTGGAGAATATGAATCTTCTTTTACAAAAATATGTGTAGAGAATGAAATTATCCATCAAACTACTGCCCTGTATTCACCTCAATCTAATAGAATTGCATAAAGGAAGATCTAAACCTTAAAGAAAACAATGAATGCCTTACTTATAAGTTTAAGTTTACTACAAAACTTATGGGGAAAAACTATCCTTACATCTAACTGAATACTCTATAGAGTGCCTTATAGTAAGACACTATCAATTGCATATGAAAAATGAAAAAAATGTACCTAACTTGAAATATTTTAAAGTGTGAGAGTGTCTAGCAAAAGTCAAAGTTCCTATGCCTAAAAGGGTGAAAATAGGACTTAAGACAGTGGATTGCGTGTTCATAGAATATGCTAAAAGTATGTCAGTTTTTGGTTCATAAATTCAAACATTGGGATATTAATGAAAATACTGTAATTGAATCAGATAATGCTGAGTTCTTTGAATACATTTATCTGTATAGAATTAGACATGTATAGTCTAGTGGAGAGTCTAAACGACCTCAAGATTAACCAAGCGAGAATGTACATAATGATGAGAATCCAAGACATAGTACACGTCAAAAGAACATCAACTTCATTTGAATTAGATTTTGTAACATTTCTCCTAAAAAATGAGCCTCAAATATTTAAAGAAGCGATGTCGTCTTTAGACTCATCTTTTTGGAAAGAGGCAGTCAATAGTGAGATTGATTCATTCTTGAGCAACCATATTAGGGTGTTGGTTGATCTTCACCCAGGAAATAAACCTTTAGGTTCTAAATGAATCTTTAAAAAAAAAATGAAAGTGAATGGTACTATTGACAAATACAAGGCAAGACTTGTAGTAAAAGGCTTCAAACAGAAGGAAGACCTTGATTATTTCGATACATACTCGCATGTAACAAGGATAAAATCAATTCGGATGTTAATTGCCTTGGCGGTATAATATGGTTTAGAAATTTATTAAATGGATGCGAAAACAACATTCTTAAATGGAGAATTGAAGGAAGAAATTTACATGGAACAACCCGAGGGTTTTGTGGTTTTTGGTAAAAAGAAGAAGGTGTGCAAACTTGTTAAGTCACTTTATGGACTAAAACAAGCACCCAAACAGTGTCATGCAAAGTTTTACCAAACCATGTTGGCAAACGGGTTTAAGATAAATAAATGTGATAAATGTGTACATTAAAGACACTCCAAATCACAAGGTCGTTGTTTTTTTATATGTGAATGATATATGGATCATCAGCAGAGACATTTTTGACATAAACGATATGAATCAAATGCTTGAGAGTAAGTTTGATATGAAAGACCTTGAAGTTGCGTATGTGATTTTAGGAATAAGAATCCATAAAACTCCACAGGGGTAGAGTTGTGACAGTCTCATTACATTGAAAAGGTACTTGACAAGTTTAAGTATTTGAATTTTAGTATTGCCAAGACTCCATTAGATATGAGCTTTGCACTTCAAAAGAATAAAGGTTAAAGTGACTCATAGTTGGACTACGCGAGAGTTAATGTATAATATGAATTTTAAACGGCCAGACATAGCATGTGCTATTAGTAAATTGAGTCGGTACACGAGTAATCCCTAGAAAACTCATTGGATGACAATGAAAAGAGTTTTGAGGTATCTTAAATACATTCAAGACTATGTTTTGCATTATAATAACTATCCAACGGTAATTGAAGGATATAGGGATGCACATTGAATCACCGGATCGAATGAAATAAAATCCACAAGTTGATATGTATTTAATTTAGGTGGAGGAGCAGTCTCTTGAAAATCGTCCAAACAGACATGTATTGACCGCTCTACAATAGAATCTAAATTTATCGCATTAGATAAAACCAGTGAAGAAATTGAATGGCTTCGAAATTTCTTAGAAGATATTTCTTAATGGCCCAAACCATTGGCACCAAGATGTATACACTGTGATAACTAAATGGCGATAGGTAGGGTAGGGAGAATGATGTATAACAGTAAATCTCGTCACATAAGACGGAGACATAATACCGTTAGAGAACTATCCTCTAGTGAAATTATCACTGTTGACTATGTGAAGTCAAAGGATAATATGTCAGATCCACTTACAAAAGACCTATCTAGAGAGAGAGTTGAGAGAACATAGAGAGGAATAGGTTTACATCCTAGGACAAGTCAACATGGTGGTAACTCTACCTAGAAGACTGGATATCCCAAGAGCTAGTGATCTGAGGTGATTTTATATACTTCGGTATCATTATTCTAGCTTATTTCGCCTTATTTTGAGAGCAATTCATGTGCTTAACAGGTTCATATTGATATAAATAAGCATTTAAGTGACCAAGTGTGTATTTACAATGTCCAAAGTATTTTTCAAATAAGTTTGTATTTAATTGAGTAATTTAGAGTTCAACCCGACAAACTAATTTTACTAGTTTGAGCTAGGTGTGTGTCTAGTTGGTCCCGTTGGATTCTAATGTGTTTAATTTATTTCAAATATTTTAATATGTAATTATGAGTGGAATAAATTGTTTTTAATGTGCAAAGCTCAATTTGATGAAGTCAAGAGTCGGAATAACAAGTGGAAGATCATTGCAAATTTGCTTTATCTTAGCTTTTGTTTTGATTCTTTGTTCAAAATATTGTGTTGTTTTGATCTTTAATATGTGGTGTGTGATACTGTAGGAGGCTTTGTGAGCTGAATGTGGTGATAGATTGGTGATTTAAAGGCCAAAAATTTATTGGAAATACACTACAAAAGGTATAGACAAAATATGAAACGATAAAGATTTAACCAAAATTTTAGACACAATTTCCAGTGGGCACGTGCAATGTGCATGCGTCGCACCCTTCGTTTCAGTGCTCTTATGCCTTAGAAAATATTTGGAGATGAAATTCCAGTGAAGTCGTGCTATTTGAATGCGACGCACGCCTTATTTCAGTGTACCACTTCGTGCGTCGCATGATACACTACACTGATCAAATTCTTGTCAAAGTCACATATACATGGTTTGGTTAGAAATAAGGAAATGTGAGTATCTTTTTTTGGTTGGGATCTGTGCAACATTCTAATCCTAATAGGATTTGTAATGTTTTAATAGATATTGCATAATAGCTGGTCACGTGAAAGGAAAATATATACGGGAACAACATTAATTCTTGGACAGGTATAGTGGACACGGCTTGGGAGCTACTGCTGCTACACGATTTTTTTAGATTTTATTATTTTTTATTTAGTCTTTAATTTTTCATATTATTATGTATTCAATTATTTAGATCGTGATTATAAATATTAGTGGTTAAAAACCTCCTCTTTAGATTAAAGTCAAGAACATGATTACTATTATTTTGAATTAATTTTGTCAATTTTACTTATCATATTTGGTTATTTGTTTATTCTTGTTTTAATTATTTTATGGATTGACCACACATGAAATACATATATTGTCGACCTTTTGATCTCGGTAGAGGGCATAGGTAGATAGAACATGAGAATAAATAAAATTTGGGTTTTTATTATTTTATAAAAGAAAGAATTAAACTTAGTGTCTAGAACAGAGATGTACTTAGATGCCTTACTTGATTCATACGTAGGATGATAGCTTTAATTAACTTAATTGAATTATTACATCCCCACTCAACGATGAAGTTGTAAGGACCAAATTAGGTAAAAGATTAGAGGTTGGGTAATCATGATCATGCAATTACCCCTACGAATCAAAAATCAAGATAAGCGAATTAACGGATTAATTTCAATAACATAGTATGATTGTTCAAAGTGCTTTACCCCTAGGCTTTACTCCACTAATTATTCCAAGTACTTTAATTTTTGCAGTATTTATTTTATTTTTAATTTACAAAATAAAATTACAAACTCTCTCTTTTTTGTTACTCTTGAGCTGAATTAATCTTAAAAGTTAAACTAAAATTGAATCGTTGTTAAATCAAGTCTCTGTGGGATCGATATTAGGATTTCTTGAAGGCCACTATATTACTTGATAAAACCACGTACAGTTGCGTGTGCGCTTGGGCGCTGTCAAGATTTTGGCGCCGTTATCGAGGACTTGTTATTTGACAATTGTTTATTTTAGTTTATTTTTAGATTTATTCGGTGTTTTTACACTTGGTCTTGTTTTTGTATTTGCAGAAGACAGGTTTATAAGTTTATAAGCTGGTAAGGGACCGAGAGTTGGTAGAACCAGGCTTGAAACCCAAGTAACTTTACCTTCAACGCAGGAAAGAAGTAATCTTTCTTCCAAAAATTCCTCAAATTCAAGAAGGCCAAGAGAATACTGTTCCTATGGATGAACAACAAACAGCTGGTAGGAAGATTAGGGAAGTGGCAATCCCACTTCCAACGAACTTGACTTCCCCAATTCAAAGATCGGCAGCTGGGGGGATTTCGAATTGAAACACAATATGGTGCAACTTTTTATTAGCAGTGGACAGTTTGTAGGGCTTTCACACGAGGATCCACAAGTTCACTTGCAGACCTACATTGAACTTATAGATACATTCACTCCAACTTGGGTGACTCCATATTATGTGAGGCTGACACTGTTTCCCTATTCACTTTTGGGGAAAGCTAAAATGTAGTTAATGCAGAGTCAAGCAATTCAATCACATCATGAGAAAACTTAGCCAGAAAGTTCCTCACCAGATTCTTTCCATCAGGTAAGACTGCAAGATTTTACAGTGAGATAGTGATCTTCAAGAAAAAGCCTGATGAAAACTTCTATCATGCTTGGGAACACTTCAAGGCTCTTCTTCGAGATTGTCCACATCACCTACAATCTAATGAGGTGCTTGCTCATACTTTTGTAGAAGCTCTTGATCACAACACAAAGATTTTGTTAGATTCAGCCGCAGGTGGTCAAACGTTGGAGCTAACTTATGATGAGCTGTACACGTTGCTGAATCACATAGCACAAGGAAATCCAAAGTGACATTCAAATTCTAGAAGTGCCACAAAAAGAAATGTGGGTGTGTTGGAGGTGGATCAATTCACAGCCCTATCAGCTCAGGTTTTTGCATTGCAGAATTTAATCAACACGTTATTCTGTAGCATAAAGTTGGGAGCAACACACCGTACAGCCACAGTCAATGCCATCCAACAAGCTGCAGGTTGGTGTGAAGTATGTAGAAATAGTGGTTATGCGACTACTATATGTGCGTTAGATCCAGGATCTTTAATGTATGTAGGCAATGCTCAAAGGCCTAATTATGGTAATGCCTACAACATGAAGTGGCAAACTCAGCCACCAAATCAGTCATGGAATGCCCCATATCCACAGGCCCAATCGAATCAGTCTACGAGCAACACGAAAGAGATGTTGAAATAAATCTTAGAGAGTCAAACACAATTGATTGCGGATCTGAACAGTTAAAGGATGGAATTACAGAATCAGAAAGTGGCCCAAAGAAATTTAGAGCTGCATGTTGGGTAGATACAACAAGCATTAAATACCCATCCTCAAGGTGGTCTGCCTGCTGATACAGAAAATTCAAAGCAAGTCAAGACAATTACCTTCAAAAGTGGTAAAGAGCTTGAAGTAGAACCTCCCAAGGAAACAAAGGAGGTTGACACTGATATGGTGACCAAATAGGATCCCGAAGAAGTTGCTAAAAATTCAAGAAAGTTTGAGTACTTCAAAGATAAAGTTGATGAACCAGGGAAGAAGAAGACGCTGCCACTTTTCTTCCCTTAAAAGTATACAAAAATGAAGGAGGATGGCCTATTCAAAAAGTTAATTGATTAGATTAACTTACCTTTGCTAGTTGTTTTGCAGAGTATGACTAAGTATACAAAGTACTTGAGGGATATGGTGGCGAAAAAGGTGAAATTGAAAGATATGGGAGAAATAGCACTAACTTAAGAGTGTGGTGTGGTAATGAAGTTGAAAATTCCCAAGATATTGAAAGATCAAAGGAAGTTTTCCATCCCTATTCAAATTGGGAGTAAAGAGGTTCATACACTGAGTGATTTAGGGGCAAGTATAAATTTGATGCCCCTATCATTGTTTAGAAAATTGGGCTTGGGAGAGTCTAAAGCGACACGAGTGGTTTTGCAGCTAGTAGACGGTTCCATGGCATATTCGGAAGGAATAATTGAAGATGTCCTCATTAAGGTTGGTAAATTTGTTATTCCTACTGACTTTATTATTCTTGATTTGTACCAGACGAACAGGTACCAATCTTTTTGGGGCGTTTATTCTTAGCAAATGGAGGGGCCTTGATTGATGTTAGAGAAAGCACACTCAAGATGAGGGTAGATGATGAAGAAGTGGTGTTTGATGTTTACAAAGAACCCATTTAAAGTACCCTATACAAAGATTTATGCATGATCAATATTATTGATGAGGATGACTGTAGGGTGCTTAAGTCACCAATGACCTCTTCTAACTGCCTAATTGAGCGGCCTAAAATGAAACCACCGATTTCCAAATATAAAAGAGGTATGAAATGGATGAAAAAATGGCTTCCAAAAGGGAGTAAGAGGGTGAAGGAATATGGTTGAGTTGATATGGGTTGTGCTGCGACACAAAATTAGGCGCTACTTGAGAGGCAACCCATGTTAATTAGGTATATTTTCTTTTCAGTTTTTTAGTTTTTATTTTATGTAGTTTCTGTTTTTGGTTGAGTCACAGGTTAATGGGAAGTCTGAGCAGCATAAACTTGAGCTAAGTAGCATGGCAAAGACGGAGTGTGGGGTCCCACGGATCTCATTTATGTGTGAAGATGCTACTAGCTTGGCCTAGAGGTCTCAGGGAGTATTTATATCTTTTTACTTTTAAATTCACTTTGGGGACAAACTAGATTTTTAAGTGTGGGGTGGAGAAATTCCCAAATTTCGACTCAATTTTAAAAAAATTTAGAATAGGAATTAGTGAGATATTCTTATTGGTGCTATTTTTTATTGCATGGTGCAAGTGATTTGATTGTGTAAGCATGTTGAATTGTGTGAATTGCTACTTTTGAGACTCCTAGGCTCTTGATTATGACTCTTGCACTTGTTGGCTTAAAATTAAATTTGTGTTATTGTTTGGTTGGGAGTCTATGATGATCCCATTGAGTTGAGCATGTGACATGTGTGCGTGAGATTTTTTATATTCCTTGTTGCATGTAATGTATAGAACTTGTCCGGTGTGTGTGTGAAGCGAAATAAAGAATGTGAGTTTAGAAGATGATATAGGTATTTCTTTGGTAGCCTTATTTTTTACCTTCTATTGTCCTACCCTTGTTCATTATCTTAGTTAAACCCCATTTAGTCTTTAGCTTTTTCTTTGGTAGCCACATAAGTAACCTCATCCCTTCTTTGATAGACCATAATTTGATCCAAAAAGCTCCTAAGTGCTTTATTAAAAATATTGATTTAGTAAGGAGTTTGAAAAATTGAAGAAGAAAAAAAGGTGAAATTGATGCCCCAAGGTAATGGTTATTGGTGTTTATAATTGATGTGTGGTGGATGTTTGTGATATAATTTATGTTGAAAATATTGTCATGATTATGAAAAAAAGAGAAAAATTGATTTTTGTGGTAGTAAACTATGTGTCCACTAAGTGTTTGTGAAAATGCTTAAAAGAGATGGAGCAAAAATAAAAAGTATGGGTGGATGAAAAAGTGTAATTTTGTTGTTGAAGATTGATTTTAAATGTTTAATGTAGTGTATTAAAGCACTTATAGAGGTTAGTCACTATTCCTAAATAGTTTCTACCATCCCTTAGCCTATATTACAATCCGGAAAAAATCTATTTGATCTTAAGCTTTACATTTGTGTATTAGTGGAGCATTAAACTAAGGGCATGTCTATGGTTCATTGTGTGTAACTTGTGAATTCTTTACGTTTTATTTCAGTGCTCGTATGCCTTATAAAATATTTGGAGATGAAATTCCAGTGGAGTCGTGCTATTTGAATGCCACGCACGCCTCATTTCAGTGTACCACTTCGTACGTCGCATGATACACTACACCTATCAAACTCTTGTCAAAGCCACATATACATGGTTTGGTTAGAAATAAGGAAATGTGGGTATCTTTTTTTGTTGGGATCTATGCAGCATTCTAATCTTAATAGGATTTGTAATGTTTTAATAGATATTGCATAAAAGCTGGTCACGTGAAAGAAAAATATATATGGGAACAACATTAATTCTTGGACAGGTATAGAGGACACGACTTTGGAGCTGCTGCTGCTACACGATATTTTTTTAGTTTTATTATTGTTTTATTTAGTCTTTAATTTTTTATATCATGTATTCAATTATTTGGATCGTAATTATGAATATTAGTGGATAAAAATTCCCCTCTGGATTTAAGCTAGGAACATGATTATTATTATTTTGGATTAATTTCACTACTTTTGCTTATCATATTTAGTTGTTTGTTTATTCTTCTTTTAATTATTTTATGGATTGATCACCCATGCAATATATATATATAGTCGACCTTTTGATCTCGGGAGAGGGAATAGGGAGATAGAACATGAGAATAAATAAAGTTTGAGTTTTTATTCTTTTATAAAATAAAAAATTAAACTTAGCATCTAGGACAGGGATGTACTTAGATGCCTTAATTGATTCTTACGTAGGATGATATCTTTAATTAACTTAATTGAATTATTACATCCCAACTAAACTATGTAGTTGTAAGGTTCAAATTAGGTAAAAGATTAGAGGTTGGGAAATCTTGATCATGCAATTACCCCTACGAATCAACAACCAAGAGAAGCGAATTAACAGATTAATTTCAGTAACATAGTATGATTGTTCAGAGTGCTTTAACCCTGGGCTGTACTACACTAATTTTTCCAAGTACTTTAATTTTCACAACATTTATTTTATTTTTAATTTACAAAACAAAATTACAAACTCTCTCTTTTTGGTTACTCTTGCACTGAATTAATCTTAAAAGTTAAACTAAAATTGAATCGTTGTTAAATCAAGTCTCTGTGGGATCGATATTCAGCTTTCTTGAAGGCCACTATATTACTTGATAAGACCACATACACTTGTGTGTGCGCTTGGGCGCTGTCAAGTTTTTGGCGCCGCTGCCAGGGACTTTTTATTTGGCAATTATTTATTTTTAGATTTATTTGGTGTTTTTATGCTTGTTCTTGTTTTTGTATTTGCAGGAGATAGGTTTATAAGTTTATAAGCTGGCAAGGAATCAGGAGTTGGTAGACCCAAGCCCAAACCTGAGCAACTTTACCATCAACGTAGGAAATAAACAATCCTTCTTCCTAGAATTCCTCAAATCCAAGAAGGCCAAGAGAATACTGTTCCTATAGATAAACAACAAGCAGCTGGTAGGAAGGTTAGGGAGGTGGCAGTCCCACTTCCAATGAACTTGACTTCCCTAATTCAAAGATCGACAGCTGGGGGAAATTTCGAGTTGAAACACAAGATGATACAACTTCTTAGTAGTAGTGGAATGTTTGCAGGGCTTTCACACGAGGATCCACAAGTCCACTTACAGACCTTCATTGAGATTACAGATATATTCACTCCAACTGAGGTAACTCTAGATTATTTGAGGCTGACATTGTTTTCCTATTCACTTTGGGGAAAGCTAAAAGGTGGTTGAATGCAGAGCTGAGAAATTCAATCACATCATGAGACAACTTAGCCAGAAAGTTCCTCATCAGATTTTTTCCATCAGGTAAGACTGCGAGACTTTGCAGTGAGATAGTAAACGTCAAACAAAAGCCTAATGAAAACCTCTATCATGCTTGGGAACGCTTCAAGGCTCTTTTTCGAGATTGTCCACACCACCAATAGTCTAATGAGGTGCTTGCTCATACTTTTGTAGAAGCTCTTGATCACATTACAAAAATTTTGTTAGATTCAGCCATAGATAGTCAAGCGTTGGAGCTAACTTATAATGAACTGTACACATTGCTGAACCGTATAGCACAAGGAAATCTAGAGTGATATTCAGATTCTAGAAGTGCCACGAAAAGAATTACGAGTGTGTTGGAGGTGGACCTATTCACAGCCCTATAAGCTCAGGTTTCTACATTGTAGAATTTGATCAACATATCATTCAGCAATATAAAGTTCAGAGCAACACAACCTACAGCCACAGTCAATGCCATCTAACAAGCTGCAGGTTGGTGTGAAGTATGTGGAAATAGTGGTCATGCGGCTACCATGTGTTCTTCAAATCCGGAATCTATGATGTATGTAGGCAATACTCAAAGGCCTAATTATGGTAATGCCTATAACATGTAGTGGCAAACTCATCCACCAAATCATTCATGGAATGCCCCACAGCCACAGACCAAATTGAATCAGTCTACGACCAATACGGAAGAGATGTTGAAATAAATCTTAGAGAGTCAAACACAATTGATTACGGATATAAATAGTCAAAGGGTGGAATTACAGAATTAAAAAGTGGCCCAGAGAAATTTAGAGTTGCAGGTTAAGAAGCTATAATAATCATTAAATAACTGTCCTCAAGATGGTCTTCCCGCTGATACACAAAATCCAAAGCAAGTCATGGCAATCGCCTTGAGAAGTGGTAAGGAGCTTTAAAGAGAACCTCTCAAGGAAACAAAGGAGGTTGACGCTGATATGGTGACTAAATAGGTTCCCGAAGAAGTTGCTAAAAATTCAAGAAATTCTGAGTACTTGAAAGATAAAGTTGCTGGACCAGAGAAGAAAAAGACGCTGCCACTACCCTTTCCTCAAAAGTACATAAAAATGAAGGTGGATGCCCTGTTCAAAAAGTTTATTGATCATATTAACTTACCTTTGCTTGATGTTTTTTAGAGTATGCCTAAGTATGCAAAGTACTTGAGGGATGTGGTGGTGAAAAAGGTGAAATTGAAAGATATGGGAGCAATAGCACTAACTAAAGAGTGTAGTACGGTAATGATGCAAAAAATCCCTAAAAAATTAAAAGATCAAGGGAAGTTTGCCATCCCTATTCAAATTGGGAGTAAAGAGGTTCATGCACTGAGTGATTTAGGGGTAAGTATAAATTTGATGCCCCTATCATTGTTTAGAAAATTGGGTTTGGGAGAGCCTAAAGCAACATAAGTAGTTTTGCAGCTAGCAGATGGTTCCATGGCATATTTGGAAGGAATAATTGAGGATGTCCTCATTAAGACTCATAAATGTGTTATTCCTGCTGACTTTATTGTTCTTAATTTTGTAGTAGACCAATAGGTACCAATCATATTGGGGCATCCATTCTTAGCAACTGAAGGGGACTTGATTGATGTTAAAGAAGGTGCACTCAAGATGAGGGTAGATGATGAAGAGGTGGTGTTTGATGTTTACAAAGCACCCATTGAAATTCCCCTATATAAAGATTTATGCATGATCAATATTATTGATGGGGATAAGTGTAGGGTGCTTAAGTCACCAATGACCTCTTCTAACTGCCTGATTGAGTGGCCTAAGATGAAACCACCAATTTCCAAAGGTAAAAGAGGTCTGAAACGAATGAAAAATGGCTCCCAAAAGGGAGTAAAAGAGTGAAGGAATATGGTTGAGTTGATATGGGTCGTGCCACGACACTAAATTAGGCGCTGCTTGGGAGGCAACCCAAGTTAATTAGGTATGTTTTCTTTTCAGTTTTTCAGTTTTTATTTCAAGTAGCTTTTATTTTTGGTTGAATCACAGGTTAATGGGAAGTCTGAGTACCATAAACTTGAGCTAAAAAGCATGACAATGACGGAGTGGGGGGTCCCACGGATCTCATTTATGTGTGAAGATGCTACTAGCTAGGCCTAGAGGCCTCAGGGAGTATTTCAATCCTTTTACTTTTAAATTCACTCTGGGGACAAACTAGATTTTTAAGTGTGGGATGGATAAATTCCCAAATTTTTACTCAATTTTAAAAAAATTTAGGATAGGAATAAGTGAGATAACTAGTTGTTGCTATTTTTTATTGCATGATGCAAGTGTTTTGATTGTGTAAGCATGTTGAATTGTGTGAACTGCTACTTTTGAGAATCCTAGGCTCTTGATTATGACTCTTGTACTTGTTGGTTTAAAATTAAATTTGTGCTATTGTTTGGTTGAGAGTCTATGATGATCCTATTGAGTTGAGCATGTGCCATGTGTGTGTGAGATTTTTTATATTCCTTGTTGCATGTAATGCTTAGAACTTTCCCGGTGTGTGTGTGAAGTGAAATAAAGAATGTGGATTTAGGAAATGATATAGGCATTTCTTTGATAGCCTTATTGTTTACCTTCTATTGTTCTACCCTTCTTCATTATCTTAGTTAACTCCCATTGAGCCTTTAACTTTTTCTTTGGTAGTAACTTAAGTAGCCTAATCCCTTCTTTAATAGACCATAATTTGATCCAAAAGCTCCTAAGTGCTTTAATAAAAAAAATAATTTAGTAAGGAGTTTGAGAAATTAAAGAAGAAAAAAGGTGAAATTGATCCCCAAAGGTAATGGTTATTGGTATTTAAAATTGATGTGTGGTGGATGTTTGTGATATAATTTATGTTGAAAATATTGTCATGATTGTAAAAAAGAGAAAAATTGATTCTTGTGGTAGTAAACTATGTGTCCACCAAGTGTTTGTAAAAATGCTTAAAAGAGATGGGGTAAAAACAAAAGATATGGGTGGATGAAAAAGTGTAATTTGGTTGTTGAAGATTGGTTTTAAATGTTTAGTGTAGTGTATTAAAGCGTTTAGAGAGGTTAGTCACTATTCCCAAATAGTTTCAACCCATCCCTTAGCCTACATTTCTATCCGGAAATGACCTATTTGATCTTAAGCTTTACATTCAAGTATTAATGGAGCATTACATTAAGGGCAAGCCTATGGTTCATTGTGTGTAACTTGTGAATTGTTTGTGAGAGTGAGCATAATTTGATTCTTATACACATTACGTTATAAATTGCATTATTGTGAGTGCTTATGGGTAACTCTCTTGTTGTGAGGGCACATGTTTGATGAATGTAGGTGATTTGTATGGTGTCCTTGATTTAATGATAAGCATGAGTTTCCCACTTAGGTGAGTCAATTTTTGAGGTTAGGATGTTTAGGAGTAGTGTTAATGAACTATCAATTGTGAAATAACGTGCTTTGTGTAGAAACTTGCATCCCCTGTAGTCATTGTAGTACTATCTTGAGTGTCTTTATTTTAGTAGAAGTATAGCGTCAACTCAGATTTTTATAATTAGAGTAAGAGTTGTTTGAGGATGAACAAGAGTTTCAGTGTGGGGTGATGATCTGAGGTGATTTTATACACTTCGGTATCATTATTCTAGCTTATTTCACCTTGTTTTGAGAGCAATTCGTGTGCTTAACGTGTTCATATTGATATAAATAAGCATTTAAGTTTCCAAGTGTGTATTTACAATGTCCAAAGTATTTTTCAAATAAGTTTGTATTTAATTGAGCAATTTAGAGTTCAACCCGAACAACTAAGTTTACTAGCTTGAGCTAGGTGTGTGTCTAGTTGGTCCCGTTGGATTCTAATGTGTGTAATTTGTTCCAAATATTTTAATATATAATTTTTTGTGGAATAACTTGTTTGTAATATGCAAAGCTCAATTTAATTAAGTTAAGAGTCAGAATAATAAGTGGAAGATCATTGCAAATTTGATTTATCTTAGCTTTTGTTTTGATTCGTCGTTCAAAATATTGTGTTGTTTTGATCTTTAATATGTGATGTGTGATACTGTAGGAGGCTTTGTGAGCCGAATGCGATGATATATTGATGATTTAAAGGCCAAAAATTTATTTGAAATACACTACAAAAGGCATGAACAAAAGATGAAATGATAAAGACTTAACCAAAATTTTGGACACAATTTTTAGTGGGTGCGTGTGATGTGCATACGTCGCACCCTCCATTTCAGTGCTCGTATGCCTTAGAAAATATTTGGAGATGAAATTCCATTAGAGTCGTGCTATTTGAATGTGACGCACGCCTCATTTCAATGTACCACCTCGTGCGTCGAATGATACACTACACCGATCAAATTCTTCTCAAAGCCATATATACACGGTTTGGTTAGAAATAAGAAAATGTGGGTATCTTTTTTTTGTTGGGATCTGTTCAAGATTCTAATCCTAATACGATTTGTAATGTTTTAATAGATATTGCATAATAGCTGGTCACATGAAAGAAAAATATATACGGGAACAACATTAATTCTTGGACAGATATAGAGGACACGGCTTTGGAGCTGCTGCTGCTACACGATCTTTTAGGTTTTATTATTATTATATTTAATCTTTAATTTTTCATATTATGTATTTAATTATTTGGATCGTGATTATGAATATTAATGGCTAAAAACTCCCTCTGGAGTTAAAGTCAAGAAAATAAATACTATTATTTTAGATTAATTTCATTAATTTTGCTTATCATAACAAGAATACCCTCAAGAATCAAGTACTGATTTTTATACCCAAAATAACAAGAATCAAAGTAGGGTTCATCCTAGGATGAAAAATTGCAAACAACATCATTCTGGCACATGAGCTATTAAGCATTATTACCGGAAGCACTTGTCTCATAGGTGTATGTTGAAGGTGGAAATGTTGGGTTCATAGTATATGAAAGAAATGTGAATGAAACAATTGAGAGTAAAATGATGGAGGGAAGGAGACAATAAAATGGAAAGTGTACTCTCAAATTAGAAAGTTTACTCTTTCTCCCACATTGGTAGAAGAAGAGAACTTGGAAGTGTTTATAATCAAGAACATTTACTCCACATGATAAGTGAGGCAAGAAATAAGAGATGCCTCGCGCTTTCTTCGTCGCTCGCTCGGCTTCGGATTTAGAGGATATACTTTATTTGACAAAATTTGATCAATGACAAAAACGCAGAAAATTTTTTTGTGTGTTTAATACACCATTTATATGCATGCAGTAACAGTAACAGATGCAATGTTTCGACTGAACTGATGCACTATTTCTGTTTCGACTGAACTGATGCAGAATTTCAAAACAGTGTTTCCTGAACTAATACATTGGTTCGAACAGATGCAATTCTTCAACGAAGTGATGCATTGTTTCGAATTGGTGCACTGTTTTGTGAAATGGTATACTATTTCAGCAAAAATACTGCACTGTTTTGGGTAAACAGACATACATTTTTAGAAAATTCACACCTTTAAATTGAACCACTGTCACCTTTTCAAAGAGTCATGTTATGGCTATATAAACCTGGTTTCATTCACAGGTTTCGATATGAACGAAAATTTCAGAATAAAAACACTCTTCTTGCCTTAAAAATATCTGTGTGATCACTCAAAACATTCAGTGAGTTGAAGATATTTCAGTTGTTTGAGGTACCGCTACAGTTGGTTTATTTGGAAATTTTATCCTGGGAGGAAAATTCCGCAACCTCGGGTATAGTGAGGGAAATTATTTTCTTAAGGAAAGTTCGTGAATTCGGGCGACTTGGCTATTTCTGTTTCATCTTTATTTCTGAAAATAAAATACAACTCTTATAAAGATCACTTTGATCTTGGGTAGAGGGTATTTTCTGTACTTCATTGCGTTCTTGTTCTTAAACTTGAACTAGTTGAAGTGGTTGTTTCTAGTTTACAGATTCTTGTACCTGTATAAGGAAGAATAACAATCTTAAGGAAATAAGTTTACAGAATCTGTATTACTTGTTTTTGGAGATTAAAGCTTTAAGCTTTCTACTCCGCTTGAATTTAACTAGTGATTAGAAGACATAAAATCTTCATCACAAGTTAAAGTTCACTCGATTGGCAATTTGAAGTTATAAAAACTTCATCGTTAACTAGAAACAAGAAGAAAGTTTAAAAGTTATTTAACTTTATAAGTACTATTCTGAAAATACTAAATTTTTTTGTCTTGTGGTGACAGAAAATATGACTAACGAAAGTCAAATGCAAGATGCGGCAACGTCTGTGGGGGCATCAAGTATTGCCACATCAAGTCGCACAAATTCTCCGCCTACAATGGCACCGGCGGAGAAGCCCGAAAAATTTGTGGGCATTGACTTTAAGCGATGGAAGCAAAAGATGTTCTTTTACCTCGCCACTTTGTGTCTGCAACGGTTCACTAGCGAAGACGCTCCTGAGGTGCCCGAGGAAACCTTGGACAAAGAGCGTTTCGTAATTGTTAAAGCTTGGAAACATTCAGACTTTCTTTGTAGAAATTATATTCTGAGTGGTCTTCAAGACGACCTCTACAATGTTTACAGTGGAACTAAGACATAGAAGAAACTATGGGGGACACTTGAACAAAAATATAAAACAGAGGATGCGGGAATTAAGAAATTCCTTGTTGCATGGTTCCTGGACTTTAAAATGATAGATAGCAAATCTGTTATCTCTCAAGTGCAGGAGTTGCAAATCATCATACATGATCTCCTAGCAGAAGGAATATCTTTGAAAAATACCTTAGTTGAACAAATTAAAAATGTTCTTAATACTCACATAAACTGTTTTATAGGTTTGATTGTAAATGATGCATTTCAAGTAGCAGCGATAGTTGAGAAGCTACCACCTTTGTGAAAAGACTTCAAAAACTACTTGAAGCATAAATGCAAGGAGATGACTGTTGAAGATTTTATTGTTCGACTGTGTATTGAAGAGGATAATAAGGCTACCGAGAGAAGGTCAAAAGGAAATTCTACAATTAATGGAGCATATATTGTAGAAGATGACCAAAATAATTCTAAGAAAAGGAAGAAAGATGAACAAGGAAGCTATCAACCCAAGAAGAAATTCAAGGAAAAATGCTTCAATTATGGAAAGATTTGCCAAAAGTCCACGGATTATCGTGCCCCGAAGAAAGGTAAGAAAAAGGATCAAGCCAATATGATTAAATCTAACAAAGAATGCGATGATTTGTATTCTATGTTTTCAGAATGCAACTTGATGGGAGATCCTCGCAAATGGTGGATGGATTATGGTGCCACCCACCATGTATGTGCCAACAAAGAGTTGTTTTCATTATTCGCTCCAGCTCAAGTAGAAGAAATAGTCTACATGGCTAACTCCGCTACTGCTAAGGTAGAAGGAACAGGAAAAATATGCTTGAAAATGACTTCAGGAAAGGTCTTGACACTTAACAATGTCTTGTCTGTTCTTGAGTTACATAGGAATTTAAATTTTGTTTCACTTCTAGACAATAATGGATTCAAATGTGTAACCGTTTTTGAAAAAATTGTAATTAGCAAAGGAGAAATGTATGTAGAAAAAGGCTATCTCACCGAGGGCCTTTGTAAGATGAATATAATAAATGTTGAAATAAATAAAAGTTCAAATTCTTATTACTTGCTTGAGCCCTATAATTTATGGCATGAACATTTATGCCATGTTAATTACAAAACGTTACGAAAACTGATTAACTTAGAAATTTTGCCAAACTTTGAGTGCAATAAATCAAAGTGTCAAACGTGTGTGGAATCGAAGTATGCAATGCATCCTTATAAGTCCGTTGAAAGGAATTCCACTCTCTTAGACTTAATACACACTGATATTTGTGATATGAAGTCAACACTATCACGTGGTGGGAAAAAGTATTTCATAACTTTTATTGACGATTGCACTAGATATTGTAATGTCTACTTGCTAAATAGTAAGGATGAAGCAATAAATGCGTCTAGGCAATCTAAAACTAAAGTTGAAAATCAGTTAGATATAAAGATCAGAATGATAAGAAGTGATAGAAGCGGAGAATATGAATCTCCCTTTGCGCAGATATATGTAGAGAATGGAATCATCCATCAAACTACGACCCCATATTCACCTCAATCTAATAGAATTGTGGAAAGAAAAAATTGAACTTTGAAGGAAATGATGAATGCCTTACTTATAAATTCTGGTTTACCACAAAACTTGTGGGGGGAGTCTATCCTTACGGTCAACCGTATACTTAATAGAGTTCCCTATAGTAAGACACAATCAATTCCTTATGAAAAGTGGAAAGGAAGAAAACCTACTTGAAATATTTCAAAGTGTGGGGGTGTCTAGCAAAGGTCCAAGTTCCTATGCCTAAAAGGGTTAAGATAGGACCTAAAATGGTGGACTGCATATTCATAGGATATGCTAAAATAGTAAAGCATGTCGTTTTTGGTTCATAAATCCGAACATCTGGATATAAATAAAAATACAGTAATTAAGTCAGATAATGCTGAATTCTTTGAAAACATTTACCCGTATAAACTTAGACATGAACAGTCTAGTGGATGATCTAAACGACCTCGAGATGAACCAAGTGAGAATGTACATAATGAAGAAAATCCAAGACATAGTACACGTCAAAGAACATCAACTTCGTTTGGATCGGATTTTGAAATATTTCTCTTAGAAAATGAGCCTTAAATGTTTAAAGAAGTGATGTCGTTGTCAGACTCATCCTTTTGGAAAGAGGCAGTCAATAGTAAGATTGATTCAATCTTAAGCAACCGCACATGGGAATTGATTGATCTTTCTCCCGAAAATAAACC
>NW_025816940.1:606197-606673 GCF_002878395.1 Capsicum annuum | reverse complement strand
TATTGCTCGCTCTACAATGGAATCTGAATTTATCATATTGGATAAAGACAATGAAGAAGCAGAATGGCTCCGAAATTTCTTAGAAGATATTCTGTATTGGCTAGTGGAACCAGTAGGTATACACTGTGATAGCCAAGCGGCTATAGGTAGGGTAGGGAGCATGATGTACAATGATAAATCTCGTCACATACGACGAAGATATAATACCATTAGGAAACTTCTCTCTAGTGAAATTATCACTGTTGACTATGTAAAGTCAAAGGATAATGTGTCGGATCAACTTACAAAAGGCCTATCTAGAGAAGGAGTGGAAAGGACATCCAAGGGAATGAGTTTAAGGCCTAGGACGAGTCAGCATAGCGGTAACTCTACCTAGCAGACTGGAGATCCCAAGAGCTAGGTTCAAGGAGATCAAACAAAGTTGTGTCTGACAGGTTCAACATTGTCAATTACCCAACCCATTCTCATGATGTAGA
>NW_025816940.1:577032-606097 GCF_002878395.1 Capsicum annuum | reverse complement strand
GTATACACTGTGATAGCCAAGCGGCTATAGGTAGGGTAGGGAGCATGATGTACAATGATAAATGTCGTCACATACGACGGAGATATAATACCATTAGGAAACTTCTCTCTAGTGAAATTATCACTGTTGACTATGTAAAGTCAAAGGATAATGTGTCGGATCAACTTACAAAAGGCCTATCTAGAGAAGGAGTGGAAAGGACATCCAAGGGAATGAGTTTAAGGCCTAGGACGAGTCAGCATAGCGGTAACTCTACCTAGCAGACTGGAGATCCCAAGAGCTAGGTTCAAGGAGATCAAACAAAGTTGTGTCTGACAGGTTCAACATTGTCAATTACCCAACCCATTCTCATGATGTAGACAATGTATAGTAAACAAGGATAAGACTTAAGTTAAAAAGTCTTTTAAAGATTATCTAAATTTGGCAGATTTGACCAAATAGTTTAATCTATAGGATTGAACGTTTAGAAATCACCTATGTGAGATCGAAGTGGAAGCCATTTCAAGGAGAATGTTAGTAAAGGCCTATTCTCTAAGCTCTCATGAAACCAGGACGCGTTCATGGCTGAAAAGAACAAAACCGTGAGAACCATAAATGTTAAAAGGTTGGTTGTATGACATGTATTATCTAAGTGTACATTAAAGCTAGACGGTTCAAAGATATCAAATCTACCGATTGACTGTTCACTATGGAAAGTTCAAAGGGAAACCCACTTATCCAGATGCCATCAGTCTTTGCTTGATGATCACATACTTGTCCGTAAAACTTTTACGAAAAATAGCCATTCCCCATTCATGTGGGGGATTGTTGGGTTCATAGTATATGAAAGAAATATGAATGGAAAAATGGAGAGTAAAATGGTGGAGGGAAGGAGACACTAAAATGAAAAGTGTACTCCCAAATTAGAAACTTTACACTTTCTCCAACATTGGTGGAAGAAGAGAACTTGGAAGTATTTATAATCAAGAACACTTACTCTACATGATAAGTGAGGAAAGAAATAAGAGATGCCTAGCGCCGTCGTCATCGCTTGCTCGGCTCGGACTCGAATTTGGATTTGGATTTGGAAAATGATCGATCGATAAGATCTATCTCTTTGGATAAACTTTATTTGATAAAATCTGATCAATGACCTATTTCTGTTTCGACTGAACTGCTGCAGATTTTCAAAATAATGTTTCCTGAACTAATACCTTGGTTCGAACAGATGCAATTCTTCAATGAAGTGATGCACTGTTTCGAACTGGTACACTGTTTCGCGAAACGGTATACTGTTTCAACAAAAATATTGCACTGTTTTGGGTAAACAGACATGCATTTTCAGAAAAGTCACGCCTCTAAATTGAACCACTGCCACCTTTTCAAAGAGGCGTGTTATGGCTATATAAACCTGGTTTCATTTACAAGTTTTGATATGAACGAAAATTTTAGAATAAAAACACTCTTCTTGCCTTAAAAATATTCTATGTGATCACTCAAAATGTTCAGTGAGTTCGAAGATATTCCAGTTGTTTGAGGTACCGCTACAGTTGGTTTGTTTAGCCATTTTATCCTGGGAGGAAAATTCCGCAACCTCGGGTACAGTGAGGGAAATTATTTCCTTAAGGAAAGTCCGTGAATTCGGGTGACTTGGCCATTTCTATTTCATCTTTATTTCTGAAAATAAAATACACCTCTTATAAAGATCACTTTGATCTTGGGTAGAGGTTATTTTCTGTACTTCATTGCGTTCTTGTTCTTAAACTTGAACTAGTTGAAGTGGTTGTTTCTAGTTTACAGATTCTTGTACCCGTATAAGGAAGAATAACAGGATATACAAAAAATATATGATTCTGTAGAGTGGATTTACATAAAACAAATCATGGTAGGGTTGGAATTTCTCTACTAAGTTTATCACCTAAATAATGACCTGTGTTGAGACTGTTATTTAATTACTATCAATAGAGAAGCCACAAAACTTTTTGGTACAACTAAAGGATTGAGGAAGGATGATCCTATATCGCCTTACCTCTTTTGGAATGGCCATCTCAACAAGAGTTTAAGTACCTTGACAGAAATCAAACAGTACAAATTCTATCCCATGTGTCATCAACTAAAGATAACTCATTTATTTTTTGTAGATGATGTATTACTATTTGTCAGGGGTGATGAACAACCCATGCAAGTGCTATGATCAATTTACCAAGTTTTTAAGAGCCTCTGGATTGCAAGAAAACCTAAATAAAAGTAGTATCTAGTTTGGTGGTGTTACTTCTCAGTCAAGGAAAAAATTATACAACTTTTAGACATTAAGGAAGAGCCTCTTCCATTTAGATATATGGGAGTACCTTCACCTAAAAAAATTTAAGCAATCTGCTAGTAGCAAATTCGTATTCAGAAGATTGTAGGAAAAATAACACCATGAACAGTGAAGAAACTTTCATATGCTGGCAGGTTACAATTGGTCAAACTAGTGATGTTTGAAATTCAATTATATTGGTCCCAACTATTCGTCATCCCGATTAAGGTTATAAAATTATTGAAGCTTATAATATTATTTGTGGTCTTGTGCTAATTAAATCACCAAGAGAGCTTTGATAGCATGGAGTACAACTTGCTTATCAAAAAAACTATAAGAGATACGCACAAGTTTGAAATGAAGAAGTGGAATAAAATAGTAGTAATTAACCTAGGTTTGGACCTTGACTAAAAACAGGATGCCCTCAGGATTAAATGGATTCATGCAATTTGCCTCAAGAAAAGACAAATCACTTAGGTTCCTTTACCTCCGCAAGCTAGATGAATAGTAAAGAAAATCCTGATTGCAGGAGCTATTGTTTGTCAAATCCAGGAGCCAGAAATTAGTGATAAAAGAATGATTTACTACATATATATGCAGTTTTTGAGAGATCATACTAAAGTAGCCTGAAAGCACTTGGTATGTAAGAATGAGGCCAGACCAAAAATAATGTTTGCATTATGAATTTATCGGCATGGTCATCACAACACCATTGACAAATTGAGAAGATGGGGTGCAGACTTGGATCCTACCTACGTGATGAATGGAGCAATTGAGATAACCAAAGAACACTTAGTAGTCATTTGTTCATGAAAATAAAATGAAAAATTGGAGTTGGAGTTGTGTTTGTCCATGAATATAAATTGAAGTTTTTTTTTTTTTTTTTTTTAATTTTTATGAGAGAAGTGGAATGAAAAAAAAGTAAAAATTGGTGAAAACTTATTTTTCAACTTTTCAAATACAACTCCAAGTTGTATTTGAAATTTTTATGGAAGAACATCATTTTTGGAAATATAGTGGAATTTTTTTTTGAAAAAATAGAAAAATTTCTTATGACCAGATGGAGCATTATTTATAGAGTGCTTGTTGGAACCTTGAAGTTTTGATGAATAACAATATAAATGAAACAAGTTGAATTTGATTCAAACACTTGATGATAAGGGAAAACAAGTTGAGTTGAAAAAGGAGTCCTATGTGAAGAAGGAGTTTCACTTCTAAGCATATCCTTAAGAGTCCTATGTGTGGAAGGAGAAAGATTCTGAAAATTGAAGAATTCAAAAGAGTTGGAGTTTTACTACAACACTAAGGAGACAAGAGTTGAAATTGAAGAAGGAGTCTCACTTGAAGTAGAATTCTATGCAGTGAGATTTCTAATTAAAGTAGGAGTTTGAAATAAAGAATGACTCGTTGGAGAGTTGTGCTTAAATAGAAGATGCAACAGCCAGAATAATTCACGCACTTAAAAAAGGAAGAAAAGCTCAATCGACAGATTGACTTCACGAAGTGCTATTCAATCACTGAAGAAACACGTTGAAGAACCTGGTCCTCAGTACAGAATCTAGCTAAGAGTTTTAGCGTTGATTTTTAGAGTTGTTCATTGTGTTTGAGCTATTCATGTAATATTAGTTTCAGTCTGTTATAAACTGAATTAGGAGCTAATCTTCAAGTTTGGGAAAACTTAGAGACTTTGGGAACACATACCTTGGGAGGTGTGTATGTAGTTAGGAATTAGAGTTTATAATTCCTAGTTATTGAGTTATAAGGATTAGAGTTTATAATTCCTAGTTGTTGAGTTATAGGAATTAGAGTTTATAATTCCTATTTGTTGGTTACAAGAGTTTTGTAATCAGTCGTTGTTGAGGCTCAGAGTTTTTTAGTGAAGTTGGGGTTAAATCCTGTAGAGGTGCAGGTCATGGTTTTTTTACACCTTTTGAGTCAGGTGTTTTCCATGTAAAAATCATTGTGTTCTTCACTTTTTGTTTACTGCTTCCTTGAAACACGTTAGAGGAACACATCAGGTAACACGTTCCATTGATAAGCAAAAGTTAGGCAAAAATAACAAAATCAGTAGGGCACGAATTCTTAACAGTGTTTTTTTGCAAGGCCACTTTGAAAGAGGCTCATGGAATAGATACAATGACTGGCTGATTCCAATTTGGATGACTGTCTAATGGGACAGTGGATTCTGAAGGAGACTAAAGGAAGATCATTTAAGGCCCAAGTGTTAAAGTTAGTAGGAAAAAATACATAAATTAGCATACTTAATATTAAATTATAAAAAATAACAACACTTTTATCAAATTATATTTTGTAGCATATGTATTATATTTTTGTAGCAACAGTTTGCAAAAATACAAAATACATATCGATCATAAGGACAGTAAAAATTACATGTATTTATATTTTTGTAGCAACAATTTACAAAATACAACTTGCTATATTATGTAATTATGAAAGTATTGCTATGAAACTCATAATTAAGGGGATAAGTATGCTATTTCTGAATTTTGCCCAAGCTAGTATTCATAGAAACAATTTAGGGTGAATCTAAAAAATAGACCCAAATTGGGTGGCTTTCAAATTTTAGCCTCAAATAAGAAAACTTTCTTATAATAGCCTTTACCTATTAACTAATATTCTTTTGGACAAAATTGCCCTTGATCAATGGAGTAAATTACATAAATGATCCTCATAATGAATAACAACTCCATATTTATATCTTGCAACTTTTATTTTTTTTCTCTTTTTAATTTTACTTTGATTTTTCTTTTTTTTTTTTTTTTTTTTATTTTTAGTTTTCCTCAACCCTTACTTTTTTTCTTTACACCTTTCAACGTCTACTTTTATTAAAAAAATACTTTTTTTCTTTGATTTTTTTCTTTTTAAAATTTTCTCGACCTTTATTTTTATTTAATATTTTATTTTTTATTTTTATCAACCTTTATTTTTTTCCTATTCTCTCTCAACTTCTACATTTTCTATTATTTTTGCTTTTTAAATATTTTTCTTCTTTTTCTTCTTTTTCTTCTTTTTCCGCAAATTTTTATTATTTTTGTTATTTTCTTTGATTTCTTCCATTCAAGTTACATCTCATGAGAAAGAGTTGACACTATCACATTATAAAGGCAAGACTTACGACTTTCAAATAATAAGCTAGGTTTCATGGGCAAGAGTTGACCCTACTACATTGTAGAGGCAAGACTTATGACTTTTGGACAACAAGTTATGTTTCATGGTCAAGCGTCGACCCTACCACATTGTATTTTGATTTATGAGATATTTTATAACTCTTACCTTAGAGGAAAGACTTAGCTCGGGGACTTTCAAACAACAAATTATACCCCATGGGCAAGAGTTGACGCTACCACGTTATGTTTTCATTTATGAGATGTTCTACAACTATTGCCTTAGAGGCAAGACTTAGCTCATGGACTTTCAAACAACAAGTTATGTTTCATGGGCAAGAGTCGACACTACCACATTGCATTTTGATTTGTGAGATGTTTTACAACTATTGTCTTAGAGGCAAGACTTAGCTTAAGGACTTTCAAACAACAAATTATGCCCCCCGGGTAAGAGTTGACTCTACCACGTTATGTTTTCATTTATGAGATGTTTTACAACTATTGCCTTAGAGGCAAGACTTAATTAGCTCAAGGACTTTCAAACTACAAATTATGCCCCATGGGTAAGAGCTGACTCTACCACGTTATGCTTTCATTTATGAGATGTTCTACAGCTATTGCCTTAGAGGTAAGACTTAGCTCAAGGACTTTCAAACTACAAATTATGCCCCATAGGCAAGAGTTGACACTACCACATTATATTTTCATTTATGAGATGTTCTACAACTCTTGTCTTAGAGATAAGGCTTAATTAGCTCAAGGACTTTCAAACTACAAATTATTCTCCACAGGCAAGAGTTGACTCTACCACATTATGTTTTCATTTATGAGATGTTCTATAACTATTGCCTTAGAGGCAAGACTTAGCTCAAGAATTTTCAAACTACAAATTATGTCCCATGGGAAAGAGTTGACACTATCATGTTATATCTTCATTTATGAGATGCTCTACAACTCTTGCCTTAGAGGCTAAATTTAGTTGAAAGACTTTCAAATTACAAAATATTTCCCACGGGTAAGTGTTGACACTACCACGTTATGTCTTTATTTATGGAATGTTCTATAACTTTTACCTTAGAGGTGAGACTTAACTCAAGGACTTTCAAATAGTAAACTATGTCTCACGGGCAAGAGTTGACACTACCACATTATGCCTTTATTTATGAGATATTCTACAACTCTCGCCTTAGAGACACGACTTATCTCAAAAATTTTCAAAGAACTTCGTAACAACAATTCATGCCCTTAAATTTGCTTTGATGTTAAAAAAAAAAGATACCTTTGTGGATTATCTATTTTTTATTTATTAGCAAAATATTATAGAAGTTGAGAAAAAGAAAAAAGCGATCAAACAAAATAGAGAAATAAAAAAAGATTGAGAAAAAAAGGAAAGAAAAAAATAAAGATCAAGAAAAAAACGAAGAATTAAAAAATTGAGAAAAATAAAAATGAGAGGAAAAATAAAAATAAAGTTTGAGAAAAATGAGGGAAAAAAAAGAGAACTGAAAAAAGAAAAAAGTGATCAAACAAAATAGAAAAATAAAAAAAGAGTGAGGAAAAAAAGGCAAGAAAAAAAATAAAGATTAAGAAAAAAAATAAAGGATTAAAAAAATTGAGAAAATAAAAAATGAGAGGAAAAAATAAAAATTAAGTTTGAGAAAAATGAGGGAAAAAAAGAGAACTGATAAAAATTAAAAATAAAAGAAAAATAAAGGTTAAAGACAAATGAATTAAAAAAAATAGATAATGCTTGAGAAAAAAAGAAAAAAGATAAAAAAAAAATAAAGGTTGAGAGAAATGAATTAAAACATGAAAATAAAATTACAGAACAAATAAAAAAAACTGAAAATAATAAAAAATAGAATAATAAAATTAAAGAAAAAAATAAAAAAGTGAAAATAAATAAAAAATAGAAAAATAAAATTAAAGGAAAAAATAAAAAGTGAAAATAATAAAAAATAAAATTTGGGAGACAAATAAGTATGGAAAGTTTAAAAAATATATTTGATGTGTAGAGGGGGCAAAATGGTACTTGTACTATACTTTAAAAGTAAGGAAGGTTATTTTTTAAAGACATTTCTTATTGAGGTCAAATATCTAAAGTCACTCATATTTGATTCTATAGCATGCAATTTCCTGAACAATTTACCTCTTCGTCGTGGTGCTTGCTTAGGTTCTTATTTAATGATTTGACTGGTTCTTGCTTAGGTTGTTTTCTTTTACATTCTATTTTTATTTGTTTATCTTATTTTTCTTTTAGTCAGACATATTTAAAAATTACTAATAAAAAATTATAAATCATAATAGTTAACAACTTAAAATACATATCACATCTTTGGTTGGCTATAGAAATTCTATCGGTGTCACCTACATTGAGATAAGAAAAGTAACATGTATTATTTGAAAATGACGTAAATAATATTATAAATCACAATAATGAATAACTGAAAAATATTTAAAAGACATAAGAATATTGCCTCTCTAAATTTCATCTGTGCCACATGAATTAGGACGGATGGAGTAATATATATTATCTTAATTATGTAAAAGATACTATAAATCACAATGATTAACAATTTATAACATTTTTAAAAACTATAGCAAAAAATTTTATTAACTTTCTAAATTTCAGAGGTGTCGTATAAATTAGAACAGAAAAAATAATATATATTGGGCTTGTACTGGCATAGACCCTTATATATAGTAATATAACAATATTGAATATATTATAGCTCTTTTTTAGTGGGACATCTGTTGGGTTTAATTGGTGTGAATGAAAAATGGAGGGACACAATCTTTTGAGGAAAAGATACATTATTTTGGAAAAGGAGTGACTGTTTGGATAGTTGTGTCTATTCAAAAAAAAGACACAATGTTTCGACTGAACAGACATGACTCTTCCAAAGGATACATCTTTTTGGATGAACCATTGCCACCTTTCGGAAGGGGCACTTTATGGCTATATAAACCTGTATTTTTTTACAGGTTTAGGATGAAAAATTTCTGCATAAGAAAAATATTCTCTTGCTTCTAAAAACTCTGTGTGATCATCTCCCGTTGAGTGAGTTCGAAGAAAACCAAAAAGTTTGAGGTACTGCTACATTCTAGTTGTGAAGCCATTTTATCCTGGGAGGAAAATTTCTCAACCTTGGGTACTTGAGAGGAATTGTTTCCTTAAGAACACTCCATGAATTTGGAGAACTTGACTTTTTTTGCTTCATCTATTTCTCTTTAAGAAACTGAAAACATACTTCTTTGAAAGATCATTTTGATCTTGTGTTGAAGGTTTTGGACAACTTCATAAGTGTTCTTGAATTATTCTTGAACTTGTGTTGAAGTTGTTGTGTCCCTAAATACAGATTCTTGTACCCGAAAACGAGAAAAACAACATTCTTAAGGAAATAATTTACTAATTTGTATTGTTTCATTTACTATTTTTTCAGTAGATAGTTGAACTTCATATTGACAGTTCTTCAACTTTTTGAACTTGTGTTTGAAGTTCTTGAAACTTCATTTTGATAGTTCATAAGTTGGTTGAACTTGTGTTGAAGCTCTTAACATTTGGTTTTGCTATTTTTCAGAAAATAGTTTGAACTTCATTTTGTTAATGTTCATAAGTTGGGTTGAACTTATTGTTAAAAGTTCAAAGTTATAAATACAGAGTTAAAACTTTATTTGATTGTTCAGATATTAATTTGAACATGTGTTTGAAGTTATTATTGAAAAATACAGATTTACCAAAATTGAGAAAAACAACAACATTAAGGAAAGTATAAAAATATTTATTTTTGTGCTTGTTTGGTGAAAGAAAAAAAATTATCGCCATTTATAAATCAAGTATCTGGTTAATCTGTATTGGGTCTAATTTTGTGGAAACTAAAATCTTTTGATTTCTACTCCCTTGATTAGAAGAATATAAAAACTTCATCTAGAAATCAGTATGAGAATTTGGTTCGAAGAATATAAAAGCTTCACCGATTCGTTAAGATCTCTGTATTGATTTTTGGAGTTTAAAATCTGTGGAATTTCACTCTGTTTGAATTTAATTATGATTTGAAGTCATAAAAACTTCGTCATGTTTCATAGTCTATTCGGTTGATGATGTGAAGATATAAAAACTTCATTACTGACTAGAAACAAGTTAACTAAAGATTAAATTCTTTATTGTTAGTATTCTGAAATACTAAAGAGTATGTCAAAGATTGACAAGAAAATGACGAATGAAACTGAACAATAAATTAATTTGGTTGTGAATGGTGTTGTCCCAATGACTACCAATGTTGCGTCATTAAGTCGTTCAGGTATTGCTCTAGCAATGAAAACGACAAAGAAATAGAAAAATATTTTGGTGTGAACTTCAAAGAATGACAGCAAATGATGTCATTTTGACTGGCCAAACTTTCAATGCACATGTTCACAAGTATAGATCCTCATATTCTTAAGATAATAATAATAATGATTGGAAATCAATTGTCTGATTTGAAAGATCTTATGAGTCATTCCAAGATAGACGAGGATAATGAGTTGAATGAAAAATCATCAATGATGGTTCCAAATCCCGTTAAGGATGATGCTCCAAATAATAAGAAGATGTAGAAGTCTTCTGGACAAGAAAAAATATTAGATAAACATGTTGGAAACAACTAGAAAGATTAAAAATCTATGTGATATGATCACTGAAAGCAATCTAGTTGGATATCCAAATGAATGGTGGTTTAATTTAGGAGCCAGTAGACATGTTTGAGTAGACAAAGAAGCTTTTGCTACTTATGATTCCGTTGGTACCAAAGAAGTGATCTTCATGGAAAATAAAACAACAACCAACGTTGAAGAAAGTGGAAAGATGTTCCTAAAAGTGACTTCCAACAAGGTGTTGACTCTCAACAATGTTCTCCATGTTCCTACTATTAGAAAAATTTAGTGTCGACAACACTTCTCATTCAAATGGGTTTAAGTGTGTGTTTGTTTTGAAAAAAGTTGTAATAAGCAAGAATGAAACATATGTAGGAAAGGGCTACCTCAATGAGGGCCTTTTCAAACTTTATGTAATGGTTGTTGAAATGAAGAAAGTTGAGGCTTCTTTTTACTTGCTAGAGTCAAACGATTTGTGACATAGTCGTTTAGGACATGTCAACTACAAAACCTTGAAAAAAAACTAACTTAAAAGTTTTGCCAAACTTTGAGTGCAATAAATAAAAATGTCAAATGTGTGTGGAATCAAAGTATGCTAAGCATCCATATAAGTTTGTTGAAAGAAAATCAAATCCCTTAAACTTAATCCACACAGACATTTGTAATATGAAGTCAACACCATCTCGTGGTGGAAAAAAGTATTTTATAACTTTTATTGATGATTCCACTAGATAATGTTATGTCTATTTGCTAGACAGTAAGGATGAAACAATAGATGCGTTTAGGCAATATAAAACAGAAGTTGAAAATCAGTTTGATAAAAAGATCAAAATGATAAGAAGTGACAGGGGTGGAGAATATAAATCTCCCTTTGCACAAATATGTGTAGAGTATGGAATTGTCCATCAAACTACGGCCCCGTATTCACCTCAGTCTGATGATATTGCGGAAAGAAAAAATCGAACCTTGAAGGAAATGATGAATGTCTTGCTAATAAGTTTAGGTTTACAACAAAACTTATCGGGGGAAGCTATCCTTACAGCTAACCGAATACTCAATAGAGTGCCCCATAGTAACGCACAATCAATTCCATATGAAAAATAGAAAGAATAAAATTCAGCTTAAAATATTTCAAAGTGTGAGGGTATCTAGCGAAGGTCCAAGTTCCTATGCCTAAAAGAGTAAGGATAGGACCTAAGACGGTGGACAATGTGTTCATAGGATATCCTAAAAGTAGTAAAATATGTCAATTTTTGATTCATAAATTTGAACATCCGGATATAAATGAAAATATGGTAATTGAATCAGATAATGTTGAATTATTTTAACACATTTATCTGTATAAAACTAGACATGAACATTCTAGTGGGTGGTCTAAATGACCTCGAGATGAACCAAGTGAGAATGTACATAATGATGAGAATCCAAGATGTAGTACATGTCAAAGAAAGTCAACTTCATTTGGATTGAATTTTGTAATATTTCTCTTAGAAAATGAGCCTCAAACGTTTAGGGAAGCTATATCATCGCCAGACTCATCCTTTTGAAAAGAGGCAGTCAATAGTGAGATTGATTCAATCTTAAGCAAACATACGTTGGAGTTGGTTGATCTTCCTCTAGGAAATAAACCTTTAGGTTCTAAAAAGATCTTTAAAAAAAATGAAAGTTGATGGTACGATTGACAAATATAAGGCAAGAATTGTTGTAAAAGGCTTTAAACAAAATAAAGGCCTTGATTACTGTGATACATATTCGCCTGTAATGAGGATAACATTAATTCGGATGTTAATTGGCTTGGTGGCGGTATATGGTCTTGAAATCTATCAAATGGATGTGAAAATAACATTCCTAAATGGAGAATTGGAGGAATAAATTTACATGGAACATCTTGAGGGTTTTGTGGTTCTAGAAAAAGAAAATAAGGTGTGTAAACTTGTTAAGTCACTTTATGGACTAAAACAAGCACCTAAATAATGGCATGCAAAGTTTAACCAAATCATGTTGGCAAACGAATTCAAGATAAATGAATGTGATAAATGTGTTTACATCAAAGACACTCCAAATCACCAAGTCATTGTTTGTTTGTATGTTGATGATATGTTGATCATCGTAGAGACATTTCTGACATAAATGCTATGAAACGACTACTCAAGAGCATGTTTGATATGAAAGACCTTGGAGTTGCAGATGTGATCTTAGGAATAAGAATCCATAGAAATCCCTAACGGTTGGCATTGTCACAGTCTTATTACATTAAAAAGTTACTTGATAAATTCAAGTATTTGAAATTTGGTATTGCCAAGAATCCATTGAACGTGAGCTTTACACTTCAAAAGAATAAAGGTGAAAGTGACTCACAGTTGGAGTACACAAGAGTGTTGGGATGTTTAATATATATCATGAATTGTACATGATCAGACATAGCATGTGATATTAGTAAGTTGAGTCGGTACACGAAAAATCCTAATAAAACTCATTGAATGACAATGAAAAGAGTTTTAGGGTATCTTAAATACACTATGCATTGTATTATAATAAATATCCCGCTGTACTTGAAGCATATAGTGATGCAAATTGATTCACCGGATCGAATGAAGTAAAATCCAGAAGTGGATATGTATTTACTATAGGTGGAGGAGCAATCTCTTGGAAATCATCCAAACCGACATGCATTGCTCGCTCTATAATGAAATCTAAGTTTATTGTATTAGATAAAGCCGATGAAGAAACAGAATGGCTCTAAAATTTCTTGGAAGATATTCCTTACTGGCCTAACTAGTGGCACCAGTATGTATACACTGTGATAGCCAAGCGGCAATAGGTAGGGCAGGAAGTATGATGTATAATTGTAAATCTCATCATATAAGATGGAGACATAATATCGTTAGAGAACTTCTCTCTAATGGAATTATCACTGTTGACTATGCGAAGTCAAAGGATAATGTGTCGGATCCACTTACAAAAGGCCTATCTAGAGAAAGAGTTGAGAGGATATCCAAGGTAATGGGTTTATGACCTAGGATGATTCAGCATGGCGGTAACTCTACATAGATGATAAGAGATCCCAAGAGCTAGGTTCAAGGAGATCAAATAAAGTTATGTCTGACAGGTTCAACATTGTCAATATACCTAACTCATTCTCATGATGTAAACAATGTTAAGTAAACAATGATAAGACTTATGGTGTGAAGTCTTTTAATGATTATCTAAACTTGATAGATTTGACCAAATAGTTTAATCTACAGGATTGAACGTTTATAAATCACCTATGTGAGGGAAAAGTAAAAGCCGCTTCAAGTAGAATGTTAGTAAAGGCATATTCTCTAAGCTCTCATAAGACCGGGACATGTTCAAGGCTGAAACGAATAAAACCGGGAGAACCATAAATGGTAAAAGGCTGGTTGTGTGACGTGTTGTCTAGGTGTACATTAAAGCTCGACGGTTAAAAGATATAAAATCTACCAATTGACCGAGTGCATCCGATGCATGTTCACTACGGAAAGCTTAAAGGGAAACGCACTTATCCAGATGCAATCAGTATTTGCTTAGTAATCACATACTTGTCCATAAAGTTTTATAAAGAATAGTCATCCCCCATTCATGTGGGGGATTGTTGGGTTCAATTGGTGTGAATAGAAAATAGAAGGTCACAACCTTTTGAGGAAAAGACACATTATTTTGTAAAAGGAGTGAGTGTTCGGATAGTTGTGTCTGTTCGAAAAAAAGATACAATATTTCGAATAAGCAGACATGACTCTTCCATAGGATACACCTTTTCGAATGAACCATTTCTACCTTTCGTAATGGGCACTTTTTGGCTATATAAACCTTTATTTTTTCCATAGGTTTAGGATGAAAAATTTTTGCATAATAAAAATATTCTCTTGCTTCTAAAAACTCTGTGTGATCATCTCCCGTTGAGTGAGTTCAAAGAAAAACAGAAAGTCTGAGGTACCATTACATTCTGGCTGTGAAGCCATTTTATCCTAGGAGAAAAATTTTGCAACCTCGGGTACTTGAGGGGAATTATTTCCTTAAGGACTCTCCGTGAATTCGGAGGACTTGACTTTTTTCTGTTTCATCTATTTTTCTTTAAGAAACTGAAAACATACTTCTTTGAAAGATCATTTTGATCTAGTGTTGAAGGTGTTGGACAACTTCATGAGTGTTCTTATTTTATTCTTGAACTCGTGTTGAAGTTTTTGTGTAACTAAATACAAATTTTTGTACCCGAAAATAAGAAAAACAACAACATCAATATTATACCAAGTTTTTTTTCTCAATAATGGCAAATTATTTATTACCATGCCAATTGGCAGTACATACCTTTTAATAATTTAATTACACAGGATGATAGTGATATTTTATTGGATCAATATCAAAAGCCCTCCAATATATATATATATATATATATTATAATGACCTTTGTACTGGTTTTTTGGATTTTCTATATTTGTCCATTTTGCCCTTTTTCTTAGTTGATTTATCTCATTTATGAGTTGTATAGGGTGGTTGAGATGGTCCCCGATGCATTCGGAAATGTTATATATCCACTTGTGGTTTTGAACCTCCTTAAGGAGATTAGTTTGACTTCGATCAATAATTTGTGACTCGAGCATTAGATAATGATTCTAACGGTTTCATTAGCTCCAAAATATCGATTTTGAGTTAGTAGCATAGTTAGTTCAAATTTTGAGTCTTTATTGTTCATTTTGACCCTTTATATGAAAACTGGTTAAATTTGGCCTAAAGAGGTTCCAAGGTTTAATTTGTTGAAAATATATTTCTTAAAAAGAAAAAAATTCAACGTTGTCATTGGATATGAAACGTCAAAAATAGCCTAGTAACATAATTTGTTTGTCTTCAGAAATTTTGAATGAATTTCGAGGATTTGATAAAAAACTTGACTTTTTTTATAAGTTATTGGTTCTGGGCATCAGTTAGTGTAGCCACTTAAGTGGCCAATTGACCGCTAAAGCAGAAGCCGCAAAGCAACCAAAGGGCCGCTTTAGCAGCCAGCCGATGTTAGCCTCAATCACTTAAGCGCACCGCTTAGTGCTTTAGCGGAGGTCGTGTAAGAGACAATGGATCACTTAAGCGAGGGACGACCTCATGTAGAATGGTCGCTTTAGCGATGCCCTAGTCGTTTTAAGTGGTGGTCACTTAAATGATCCTTTAGCCGCTTATGTGGCTATTGATGGAATCGTATATATATAATCCAATTTCATGATTTTCCTTAATTTTTTGACCTCCAAGCTCCGGGAAAGACACTTTCACTTGAATTTCTTCATTATTTTTTTGTGAGTAACCTCTAAACTCATCATTCCATTATTGTCTATTGATTTCATCTTCAAAACAAATTCAAATTCTTATTTTAAATATGGATTTGGGGGCGAAGTAGGGGATTCTACTGATAAAGCTTAAAAATGATTTATCTTTAATTGGAACCTTATTTTAACTTGATTTTGCATGGATTTTCAACTGTAGACTCATACGCCCTTGAAAAAAGTATTTCTAAAATAAAATTCTGATTTTACCCTTGTGTTTTTAGAAATAATTTCAAAGCGGATTTTCAGTCCGAAATAAATATAGTCGATATGAATATTGTTGGATTTCTTTTGACTTGTAGATGTCATATTTGATTAGATTACATTTTTAGGGGAGTAAAAATCCTATGCATAGTGATAAAAGTGTAAGACCTCCAACTCAAATTTTGGATATGTTTGGTGTTGATTCAAGAGAGTCGAGCTTCCGATTGAGGCTTTGAACGATGTTTGAGCTTGTAGATCTTTTTGTAAGACAAGTTGAGATGTACCTTAAATTTTTTCGAAGTGTTCATATGTCGTACATCTTTTTCTTGTGTTTTGTGAATTGATTAGGATTAAGGATCTCACTTAGGTGGAATGGTGAGCATCTCTGCGGGTATCAGAGTCTTTGATGAATTATAGTTTTATAATTGCTTAAATTTTCTTGACTTACTACTTGAGGGTATGCTTAAAATAAGTTGTAGATAGTTGACTTAATAATCTTGAATAAATTGAAGTGGGTATCTATTTTAGAGCTTGACTGATGTTTAGTGAATTTTATTGTGATGATAGGGCTTAGTAACCTTGTATGGAATAAATATGTTAATATTGTTAGTAATGGATTGATTGGGGTTTATAGAACACTTACCGTATACATGGACTTATAATAGTCAATGCAATTATCGAGGTTTAGTATCTTTCATTAGCACATGTTGTTATCTAGCATAGTTTTTTCCGTAATGTAGGCTAATGATATAATCTTAGGAAAAGATGAGCTTATTATATGGAACAAACTAGTTTTAGGTAGTTTTGGGATTTTTTATTATTGAGATTGTTGTTATTTTTTCATGTTGCCGTGTGGGGGCTTATGTGGACATTATTATTGACTTGAGAGAAATTATTTATTATTGTGATGCCTTAGTGAGGTCTTGAATTAATATTGATAGCCTTGGTTGAGCATTAAATTGCCATTTATATTATTGTATCACTAAGTGGGGCTTGACTTATCATCACAAGCCTTATTTGTGCATTTAATTATCATTTATATTATTGTGTCGCCGAGTGGGGCTTGACTTATTATCACAAGTCTTATTTATGCATTAAATTGCCTTTTTATATTGATGATACCTGAGTGAGAGGTTTGAAATAATATTATTGATGTCTCATATGACTATTTAATTTATTGGTGACCATCGAGGGATGATATCATGAATTGTTGACACTTGAGTTGATTATGAGCTCACTTTTACATGTATTGAATAAATTACTAGTTTCATGCAGATTGATTGCGAGCCTTACATCTTTATTTCATATATACATATTCATGAGACATTGATACCATTAAGAAACATTGATTATGAAAGAAAGTGAGACACTTTTAAAAATGCCTAGACTGGGGAATGTCTCAAACGGGTTGAATGAGATATGATAAACACTTATAAATCTTGAACTGTGAACATTAGTCGGAAAGGTAGATTGAGATTATGACCCAAAAATAAGGGTCATGATGGTACTTGTTGTGGCATAACTTGACAAGTAAGCCTATCACCCAAATTGATACAAGAAGGAAAAAGGAAAGGACTGAAATGCTCAAGGTAAGGCTTAGTAATCACAACAATGCAGAAAGAACTTATTCAAAATATCAATCATGCCCAAAACCAGGTGTCAATAGTGTAAGAACTACAAATAAAATCCATGAGTCAAATACATCAGAAAAAATAACCACAAAGAAAAAATCTCTGTCTCCGAATACTAATAAAGACATAACTGCTATAGAAAGATAGAGGTGAACTCCAAATGCATGAATGTTCAACCACTACCTTGGAAGCTCCAATAATCGGCCAAGTCAAGTACGCTGAGGCGCACTCGAGCTAGGACCTGCACCGAAAGTGCACAGTAGGCATGAGTACGGTTCAATTGTACTCAGTAGGTATCATAGGCCGACCAAGCAAAGTAATAAATAAAGCATACAAAGTATACACTAAGGGCACGTCACCTGCAATTAGAAATTGTCCCACAATGATAGCCTACACCACTTGCACTAACAGATCTAATATATCACATATATTGCAACATCACAACCAGATAAAACACAAGTATGCATTATATCACATATAAGTAGAACAAGGGAGATCATGCATATACAAGATTATCAAATGCAAGTAAAAGAAGATAAGGCAATTACATAAATGGCAAGTCAATATGGCAATACAACACAATAAAGTAAGTACAATGTATATGATGATGATGGTGCACGAGGTCGTCATACAACCTCCGGGATCATCGCACAATCCCCGTGCACACTTATGGAGGTAAGCCTCCCAACGCAGGACCCATGGGGGGTTCGTCAACCCGTATACAATCTACATATCTCATATCTCATCCTCGGCACATCCCTCGAGAAGGGTTTTATAAGGTGTTATAATATCTCTTCCCCGACACTTCCCTCGGGGAGGGTTTTATAAAAGGTGTTGCCAGTATTTTTTAAATGTTGCCACGGTGGTATCAATGTTTCATGAATGAATATGATATGAGGATGTAATGCGTACAACCAATCCTAATGATATATTTCCAAAACGAACCATAATAATATATTTTTAAAACCACATGAGTCAATATCCACTCATTATTCTCTTTTGATTCATTAATTTCCACATGTCTCATGTAACAACAACTATGAATAGATCACAATGGTACCATATTAGGCATTTCAACAACACAATATAATTATTTACATATATTCAAGGCTATCAACATCACATAGGACCCCACACGGTCACACATATCACATAACATCACAAATTCAACAAATACATTACATATAGGCCCTCACACGGGCACAACACATAGACAAGCATTTTTCAAGATTAGTTCCTACCCTTAACATGAATTTTATACCATCATTTACTATCCAACCAAGTCTGAAAGTGTTAAGCCATAACCTACCTCAAAAGCCAAAACCAGTCCGCTACACTTTGAACCCACGACCTTGCTTTCCACGAACAATCTCAAACTCGACTAACTATATCAATTATGGAATCTGCGTGTCAAAATAAAACCAACGACACTCATATTGACTACTTTTGATTCGGGGTCAAAACTGACCCCCGAAACGAATTTTCAAAAAAGAAGGCAAAAATCAAAACTTTACTTCAAAAATATGTTTTTCATATTTTTAGGAATCTACAGCTGAAAAATCAAGTCAAATTGAGTAAAAAAAATGAGGTTCAAATTGAAGAAAAATTATTTTTAAGTTTTACCAGGTAAAATTTATGAAATTCGGGTTAAAATCAAGAATCGAAGTTGTTTTAAAGGTTAAATTAATGAAAAATAGTAATTATAAGATAAAAATACTATTCAAGTGAAAAAAGTGAAATTGAGGTTTAAAATCAAGCCTTAAGATTTCTGAAATTTTGAGAAATTAATCAAGAAATTATAGTAGAAAATGATGAAATCTCACCTTAAATCCGTAATAGAATCAAGAAATAAGTATTCATCTAGTTTTTCAAGATCCCACAAACTTCACTTTTAAGCTCCCACACTATTTTAGGATTCAACTCTGAAGAGGTAAGAAGAAAAATGAGCAAAATGGACAAAAAAGAGGGGAAAATCTGCAATTTATAGAAGAAAATCTGCTATAGCAACAATTTTTTTAAAAGTCAATTCGGACTTCAACGGGGTGCTCGGAATTGTTTTGGAGTCTGATATATGAAAACAAACTATGCAACCATACTAAATTCGATGTTACGGATGCGTTGGTGAAGTTGATTTTTTTTAAAAATATCATTTTCAAAAAGTTAACCCCCGAAACTCGAAATCACAATTTTTTAAACCGAGGGTCGAAATGAGATTTAAAAAATATAAAATTATACAAAATATGTTACCCCCTAAAATCGACATTCCGAATCTGCTGGCGAAGTTTTATTCTCCATCTGAGGTCGTTTCAACCAAATATGGGTTCCACACTCATATTTTTAATTTTCCAACTTTTCAATCAATAGGTCAAAATGAGCTCGGGTGCACCAGGATCCAAACCAAAGGTTTAACTAGACTAAAAATTGATATTCAAAAACTATTGGCACAGTTCGTTCAGCCATCCGTTGCACGGATCAAAAGATATCCCCCTAAGTTTAAAATAAGGCTCTCAAATCCATGAAAAAACAAACATGCATCAAAAACCATGCCAATCACTCCCATACCCCAGAAATACCATAATGCAACTATGGAAAGGGGTAAAATAGACAAATCGCACAAAATTACAAATTTAACATATTTCATCAAACTTATAGATAGTTATATCATCCACCACTAAAAATCTAGTTCATTCTCGAATTAAGGCAAAGAAATACCTAAATCAATGAAAAGTTGAGGATAGAACTAGGCATATCAGACTCAACCTCCTAATTAGCCTCATCTATAGATCAATGTCACCACTGAACCTTAACCACAGGGATAACTCTAGAGCACAACTGCCAACATCCCTAGCCAAAATGGAGACCGGCTCCTCATAAAAGGACAACCGCTCATCTAACTGAACTGACTCCCAATGAATAACATGATACTCATCAGAAATATAGCGACAAAAAATAGAAACATGAAAAACTGTATGAACAATTGATAGATCAGGAGGCAAAGCCAACTCATAAGCCACATCACCAACAGTTTGAAGAATCTCAAATGGACCAATATACCTGGGGATAAGCTTGCCCCTCTTCCCAAACCTCATCACACCTTTCATGGGTGAAACTTAAAGGAAAACATGATCACCAAAACCAAATCTCAAGGCACGAAGTCTACGATCATCACAACACTTGTGCCTACTCTAAGCCACTCTAATTCTATCCTGAAGGACCCAAACTCTATCCAAAGACTCATGAAGCAAGTCTGTACCTCGTGTTCTTACCTCTGAAACATCAAACCAACCCTCTGGGGAGCGACAACACCTACCATACAATGCCTCAAAAGGAGCTATATCAATACTGAAATAGTAGTTTTAATTATATGCAAACTCTGCTAAAGACAAATATTGCTCCCACTGGCCACTAAAATACATCACGTATGCACGAAGCATATCCTTCAAAACTAGATAGTTCGCTCTGACTGGCCATCAGTCTGGAGGTGAAACGTTCTGCTAAGATAAACCCAAGTACCCAACTCATCCTAAAAAGTCTTCCAAAAGTGAGATGTGAACACAGAACCTTGATCTAAAATAATGGACACTGGCACACCATGTAGACGCGCAATCTCACGAATGTAGATACGGGCTAGCCTCTCAACAATGAATGAGACCTGAATCGGAATAAAATAAGACAACTTGGTCAATCGATCCACGATGACCCAAACACTATTAGAACCACTAGAAGTATGAGGCAACCCAGTCACGAAGTCCATAATAATCCCACTTCTACTCGGGAATGGGTAATCTCTGAAGCAACCCATCGGTCTCATATGCTCAGTCTTCACCTGCTGACAACATAGGAAATAAGCCACAAAATCTGCTACATCTCGCCTTATGCCACCCTACTAGAATGTTGCCTCAAATCATGATACATCTTAGTCACACCTAGATGGATAGAATATCTGGAACAATGGGCGTCCTCCAAGATCAAACTAATCTAATCACCGACTCTTGGTACACAAACTTGGCCCCCAATCCTCAAAAATCCATCTGAATCAAGTGAGGCTTCCTTAGCCTCCCCACTCAACACCTTATCTCAAATTATCCTCAATCCAACATCATCAAACTATTGAGCTTGAATCTGCTCCATCAAAGAACATTTAGCCTCCATATATTCCAAAATATGCCTAGCCGTCAAAATATCAATCCTAACCATCTAGTTAGCTAAAGACTGAACCTCTAAGGCTAAAGGCCTCTCTTGGGTCAAAAGATATGTCAAGCTACCCATGCTAATCGACTTCTAGCTTAAGGCATCTGCAACCACATTAGCCTTGCCCAGATGGTAGAGAATAGTTAAGTCATAATCCTTAACAACTCAAGCCAATGGCATTGCCTTATATTAAGATCTCGCTAGGTAAAGAAGTACTGAAGGCTATAATGATCTGAGAAGATCTCACAATGGACTCTATACAAGTAGCACCTCTACAACTTTAAGGCAAACACAACTACGTACAATACCAAATCATACGTAGGATAATTCCACTTATGAGGCTTCAACTGACGAGATACATATGCAATAACCTTGCCCTCCTGCATCAACACAACACCTAACCTAATACCTAAAGTATCACAAAATATGATAAAACTCACGCCCTCCTTGGGCAAAGTCAAGATAGGAGTTCAAGTCAACAAATCCTTGAGTTTTTGAAAGCTCGTCTCATAAGCATCGGACTAGTGAAAAGAAATCTCCTTCTGGGTCAACTTGGTCAATAGAGCTGCAATAGAAGAGAAACCCTCAACAAAACGCCGATAATATCCTGCTAAGCCAAGAAAACTCTAAATCTCATTGGGTGAAGGAGTTCTAATCCAATCAAGAATCGTGACAATGTTGGTTGGATCAACCATAACACTCTCCTTAGTCACCACATTACCTAAGAAAGAAATAGACTCCAACCAAAACTCAAACTTAGAAAACTTGGCATACAACTTCTCATCCCTCAATATCTAAAGCACAATCCGTAAATGCTCCTCATGCTTAACCTAACTCTTAGAATACACTAAGAAATCATTTATAAACACAATAATAAAGAAGTCGAGATACGGTCAAAACACCCAATTCATCAACTCCATAAATATAGTAAGGGCATTGGTCAACCCAAAGGACATGACCAAGAACTCATAATAACCATATTGAGTCTGAAAACTATCTTCGGAATATTCGAAGCTCTAATCCTCAACTAGTGATAGTCGAACCTTACATTAATCTTTGAAAATATTGCAGCACCCTGAAGTTAATCAAACAAATCATCAATGCGAGAAAGAGGATACTTATTCTTAACTATCACCTTATTTAACTATCGATAATCAATACACATCCACATAAACCTATCTTTCTTCTTCTTTACAAATAAGACAATCGCACCCCTAGGAAAAATACTACGTCAGATAAATCCTTTATCCAACAACTCCTGCAACTGATCCTTCAATTCTTTTAACTCTGTTGGAGCTATCCTATAAGGAGGAATAGAGATGGGCTTGGTGCCCAGCTCAACATCAATAACAAATCAATATCTCTATCCAAAGTCATACCAGAAAAGTCCGTAGGGAACACATCTATAAACTCACAAACAACATAAAAAGAATCCAAGAAAGGAAATAAAACAACACTAGTGTTATGAATATGATCCAAGTAAGATAAACATCTTATCTCAACCAATTTACTAGCCTGAACATAAGTGTCACGCCCCAAAATCCCATCGGGCCGGACTGGCACCCGAAGCCGAGAAGGCCCGGGAGAACCCGTTCAAATACCTGTACTTTCACTTACATGTCACCAAAAAAATTGGACAGCACTTCGTTGCATATAGAAAGGTCTAATTACCTGTATCAGCACAACACGCACAAATATATATATATAATACTTGGCCGTCGGGGCCACCACATATACAAATATAACGTTACTATATAAACTTCCATGACTTTACCCTTCCTTATGTCTACAAAGCCTCTAGGATATACATGACATAACATAACTAGGGTCGGGACAAACCCCCGCCCACACGTGACTCATGTACAATAACAAAACATAAGGAACCGACTCGGAAAGCTCCGAAGAAAACTGGAGCTCACCAACAATAGCTGTATGACCTGGCTCCTACTTGTGCGGTGTATGAGTTGAGGTACCTGTGCCTGCAGCATGAAATGCAGGTCCCCCGTGAGGGACGTCAGTACGAAATATGTACTGAGTATGTAAAGCTGTAAATAATCACATATGATATAGGAGCTCAATAGAAATCAGAAACAAGTGAATAAGTCGTAATAGGAGTGGACCACACTTACTAGAACTTGTGACAACCTGTACATTGTATTTATTCAATCACTTTACCTTCGTTCTTATCGTCTTTGTAATCATTACTGTACTGTACTGTGACCATTAGGATGCCTCCAGTACATATCAACTGGGATCGACCCATGCTAGGCTTATGCCCCTGGGATACCACCCATAAACACATGAAATAGGGATCGACCCATGCTAGGCTTATGCCCCTGGGATACCACCCGATAAGAGAGAACTTTCATCACTTAGTTCAATTAATCTTTGAGATTGTTATTTCGGTCGTCACCACATTTTTGATACCTTGAAACAATGATACATCAATAGGAACCAAGTAATAGACCTTCTATACAATAACGATGTAATAAGGACTCATTGGTACATCAACAATATGTTTCAGAATCATCAATATCACAACAATGAAATAAGAGCCTTTTGGTATATCAATGAACATTTTGACACTTTATAGGATGGAAACAACTTCGTTGGTAACGTAGAACAATACATGTTTTTGGACAACCTCGGAATCTTACTTGATGGAACATTGGTGTTTTCATGCCAAAGAACATTGTTAGAGTATGCTTTACATACCTCGTTGTAGATTCAGCTACCAATTCAACACAACTTCCCGCCTTTACAAATCACTTATCTACAATGAAATGTTTGGCATCTAGTATTAGCAACCCAACACCACAATTCTCTTCCATAATTCCATACTACCAATATTTGCAAAACATTCCAAAAACCAACTTGAACAATAGGTTTATGTGTGTATATGTATATAATCATCATCTCAATACCACATCATCAATACCACATCATCACCCCAAATTCCTTCACAATTTAACATAATCCAACCATGCACAAGAATAATCCAACATCATTTCCAATCATCTTTCAACAACAATCAAATAACATACTTCTTATGCTCACATGCATATATATATATATATATACATATCCATATAAATAACACCAACATAATTTACATCCTTACCAAAAAAAATGGCCCTTTTGATTTCGAAGTCCTGTTGGCACAAATAAGGGGTGCTTCTCGAAGCCCTTGAGACGGTGAACACAACTACGGAATCAATTTGGATTTTCTACGGTTGAATCACAAGATAATTGGAGTTGAACTTAGGCTAGGGTTTCTTATTCTTCAATGATTTGGATGATAAATGGTGGATATAAGGCTAAGTATATGTATATAATGACCAATTTTCGTCCATGAGGTGATGGAAAATGACCATATTGCCCTTAAAAATTTAAGTAAATCCGAATCTGTCCATGGTGGACTGTTTTGATAGGCTAAAGTAAATCGGCCATAACTCTTTGCTCCGATATCGGATTTGGGTGAAATTGGTATCGTTAGAAAGATAATTCAAAGGTCTTTCATTTAATATAAATTAATCCACCCAGTTCGTCCTGTACAAGTAGTTATGATCGTTTGAAGTTGACCCTAAAAATCTGTTTTGAGAGGCTGAAGTAAAACGAGTATAACTCCTTACTCAGATGTTGGATTTGGATGAAACCAATTTCATTGGAAAGAAGACTCAAAGATCTTTCTTTTGATATATGGTAGCTCAACCAGTTCATTATATTGAGGGAGTTATGATCGTTCAAAGTTGACCCAAAAAACTGGCAGGCCTCAGTAGTTTCCTGCACATTTTACTGTTCACATCCCGGCCACCGTTTTAAAGTTTCGAACGAGCTCGCTTATATCCGAAACTTATCCGTTTTTGGAAATCTTTATATCGTTGGAAAGCTTATTCAATAACCTTCGTATGGAACCATCGACGGGAAAATTCCAATATAAATAAAGTCGATTCCTATACACCTATAATCAAACTATACACTTGAAACCATCTCAAAATAATCAATACTCATACTTAAACTCATATATACCTAACTTAGGATCAATACATATACCCCAACACATATAACAATGACTAATGCACGTAATTAAGTACGGGGTGTTACAATAAGATATAATCCTTTAGGACCTGAATGAAGTGTACCCTTCTAAGCTATTCTTGGCATACCCGATGAAGGATAAATTCATGGTCTAAACAAAATAATCTAAGACAGCATGATAAGGATCCAGTTAATCCATACCCAAAATAACATCAAAATCGACCATATCTAATACAAGCAAATCTTCCAAAGTCTCATGCCCGGCAAAAGTCATAACACAAGATAGGTGTGCTCAATCCACCACTAAAAAAAATCACCTACTGGGATACATACACAAATAGGCATGGTAAGAGGCTCACTAATATAATCAAAATCTAAAGTAAAGTACACAAACACATAGGAGAAAGTTAAGTTGGAATCAAATAGTACAGATGCAGGTCTAAAACAAATAGGGATAATACCTGTGATCACAACATCTGAAGCCTCTCCTCTGGTCTAGCTGGTATAGCATAACACTGACCACGACCACCAGCTGGCTGAAAAGCCCTACGACCTCTACCACAGGCTCTACTACTTCTTTCTCTCACACCTCTAGTAGAACCCTACCTCTCTCAGATGAAATAAAAGTAGCTCTAAACACATAGAGAGGACAATTCTTAGCCACATAGCCAGTCTCATCACATACATAGTAAACTCTAAACTTACCTTAACAACCACCCTATATTGCTGAACCAGAAAACCCACGAGAACCTCTAAAATCTCTACCTCGAGGAGTCTAACCTCTGAACTTAACAAATGGTGAACCCTTTTGGTGTCTCCCTAGGATACCTAAGGAATATCCTCTATCACCTTAGCATAATCCACAATACTCCAAAAAGAATCCCCAAACATAACCATCTGAGATGTGGCTCACTGAAGAGTATGAGGCATGACAAGTCCAGCTGGTTGATACCCCACCTAAGAAGGTAACATAGATGATGACAGAACTCTTGATCTCGGAACCCCACAGTTAGATGTTGGCACTGAAGGTGGAATAGAACTCAAGGTCTGAGGAGTACCTAATACAGAAGCTGGTGCTACAAGAGGATCCATACTAGGGGCTGGAGGAATACCCAACTTAACCAAAGAAGGACCCTCTAAATGGGTTAGCAACCGCACCAACAACTACTCCAATAATTGGGTAGACGAACTCTGATAAACTAGGGAAGAGATCATACTTATAATAGGCTCAACTTTAGGCTCAGGGAGAGTCCCTAGTGCTACTCCTAGATGGGGCTGATCCATGAGCCCATCTACTCTCTCGAGTCCGTCTACGACTTGAGGTTCGCCCTCTGAAAGAAAGCTCAACATATCTATTTTCGTAGGACCTAGACAACACCATCTATGCAGAAAGAGTGAAACACAACTCAGAATATAAGGTATGAAAGAACTTCGCACGATAAGAAATAAAATGAGAGAAGTTTCCCAAAGACGTTTTATAGCCCCTCAAAGATGGATACGGACGTCTACGTATTAATCCATAAAAATTTATTAGATATTTCATTCTTATACCTTTGAGATCAATAAAACTTGGCTGCTCTGATACCAATTTATCACGACCCAAAAAATGAGGGTCATATGACACTTTTCGCGGCGTACCTTGACAAGTAAGTCTATCACCCAAAATAATACAAAAAGAAAAAAGGAAAGGACAGAAAACACTCGAGGTAAGGCTTCTAGAACAAAGCCAAACCATATAAGTAATCATAATAAGGTAGAAAGAACTTATTCAAAATATCAATCATGCCAAAAACCAGGTGTCAACAGTGTAAGAACTACTAATATAATCCAGGAGTCAAATACATCAGAAAAATAACCACAAAGGAATAATATCTGTCTCTGAATACTACTCTAAACATAACTACTACAGAAATATAGAGGTGAACTTCGAACGCATGAAAGTCCAATCGTTACCTTGAAAGCTCCAACAATCGCTTGAGTCAAGCAAGCTGAGGTGCACTCGAGCTAGGACCTGCATCAAAAGGGTGTAGTAGGCATGAATATAGTCCACTTATACTCAGTACGTATTATAGGACGACCAAGCAAAGTAGTAAATAAAGCATACAAAATATACACTAAGGGCACGTCACCTGCAATAAAAAATTATTCCATAACGATAGCCCACACCGCTTGCACTAACAGTTCTAATATATCATATATATTGCAACATCACAACCAGATAGAACACAAGTATAGATTATATCACATATAAGTAGAATAAGGGGAACATGCATGTACAGGATCATCAATTACAAGTATTGAAAAATAATAAAATTACATAAATGGAAAGTTATTATGGCAATACAACACAATATAAACACAATAAAGCAAGTGCAATGTATATGATGATGATGATGATGATGATGCACGAGGTTGTCGCACAACCTTCGGGATCGTCGCACAATTGTCCTATATACCTATGGGGGCAAGCCTCACAATGCAAAACCCATGAGGGTTAGTCAACCCATATACAATCCACATATCTCATATCTTCTTCCCGGATCCCTCATGGAGGGTTTTATAAGGTATTATAATATCTCCTCCTCGGTACTTACCTCGGGGGTGGTTTTATAAACGATGTTACCAATGTTTCTCAGATGCCACCACGAGGGTACCAATATTTTATGAATGATTATGATATGGGGATGTAATGCTCACAGCTAATCATAAAGATATATTTCCACAACCAACTGCAATAATACATTTTCACAACTACATGAGCCAATGTCCACTCATTATTCCCGTTTCATTCATGAATTTCCACATGTCTCATATAACAAGAAGTATGAATATATCACAATAAATCAATGGTACCACATTAGGTATTTCAATAACACAATATAATTATTCATAAATATTCAAGGCTGTCAACATCACAAAGGACCCCACAGGGTCACACATATCACATAACATCACAAATTCAATAATTACATTACATATAGGCCCTCACACGGGAACAACCCATAGATAGTCATTTTTTTATAATGAGTTTCCACCTTTAACATATATTTGTACCATCATTCACTACCCAATCCAGTCTGAAAAAGTTAAGTCATAACCTACTTCAAAAGTCGAAACTAGTCCACTATACTTCGAACCCATGATCTTACTTTTCATGAATAATTTCGAACTCCACTAAAAACATCAAACATGAAATCTACGCGTCAAAATAAAATGGACACCTCTATTGACTACTTTTGGTTCGGGATCAAAACACACCCCCAGAATGAGTTTTTGGAAAAGAAAGGCAAAATCAGACTTTACTTCAAAAATATATTTCCCATATTTTTAGGAAGCTACAACTAAAAACCCAAATCAAATCGAGTAAATAAAATAAGGTTCGAATTAAAGAAAAACTATTTTAAATCTTTACTGGATAAAATCTTTGAAATTCGGATTAAAATCAAGAATTAGTGTTGTTTTGAAGGTTAAAATAATGAAAAACTAGTGATTACAAGATAAAAATATTATTCAGGTGAAAACAAGTGAAATTAAACCATAACCCCAGAGCTACAGACATTAAAGAACCAAATACCAATTATATAACCCAAAAACTACAAGGATATAATAAATTAATCGCACTACCCAAAACTAACCCAA
>NW_025816940.1:558207-574032 GCF_002878395.1 Capsicum annuum | reverse complement strand
ATTTTTATAGTAGTTTTGTGTTTTTCCCATCCTTTTAATGGATGGGAAAAACACAAAACTACTATAAAAATTGAATTAATAGATAAGAATAGCATAATCACACAAAAACCATTAACATATAATTTTGATGATTTAAAAGAATTTAAAATGCACATAGATGAATTATTAGAAAAACAATATATACAAAAAAGTAATAGTAAACATAACAGTCCAGCATTTATAGTAAATAAACATAGTGAACAAAAAAGAGGAAAAATCAAGCCTAAGAATTTTGAAGTTTTGAGAAATTAATCAAGAAATTAAAGTAGAAAATGAAGATATCTCACCTTAAATCTATAGTAGAATCAAGAAACAGGTGTTAATCTAGTTTTTCAAGTTCCCACAAACTTCAGTTTTAAGCTCCCATGCTATTTTAGGGTTTAACTCTCAAGAGACAAGATGAAAAATGAGCAAAAGGGTCAAAAAAGAGGAGAAAATTTGCAATTTATAGTAGAAAATCTGATATAGCAGCAGTTTTTTAATGTTAATTCGGACTTTGATGGGGTGATTGAGATTCGTTCAGAGTCTAATATATGCAAACGAAATATGTAACCACACTAAATTTGACATTTTAGATGCGTTGGCAAAGTCAAAGTTTTAAAAAATTATCATTTTTACAACGTTAATCCCCGAAACTTGAAATAGCAATTTTCTAAATCAAGAGTCGAAATGAGATCTAAAAGCTGTAAAATCACATCTATGTTACCATACTAAATTTGACATTTTGGATCTGCTGACGAAGTCGAATTTTTCATCCGAGGCTATTTCAATCAAATGTAGGTCCCACACTCATATTTTTAATTTTCCAACTTTTTGATCAATAGGTCAAAATGAGTTCGGGTACATCGGTACCCAAACCATAGGTCTACCCAGATTAAAATTGATATTTCAGAGTTGTTGGCATGGTCCATTCAGACATCCATTGCACGGATCAAATATATCTCCATAAGTTTAAAAAAAGGCTCTCGAAGCCATCAAAAACCACAATATCACATAAATAGTACCAAAATACATCAAAAACTATGTCAATCACTCCCACACTCTAGAAATACCGTAATACAACTACAGGATGTGATAAAATAGTTAAATCATATAAAATCATAAATTTTACTTGTTTCATTAAATTTTTAGATCATTACAGAAAGTATATGAGTTGTGAACCCCTTCCCCCTCCCTCTCCTCAAGTCCTATCTGGGAGAGATGAGGCTTGGTCGGTGTATACAAAAATTTATTCAATAACTTTAAATCATTCATCATTATCTATCATCATTATTATAATGCATTGTATCACTTGCATTGCATAAAATTTCTTTGGTATGTTCGAATATTGTGTATGAATATTTACTTCTATATTGAATTATAGTGATTGAATATTATTTGTGATATTGCGTATTCTTCATTTATTTCACCATATCACATTATATTATACTACATCTTGATTGATTTGGAGAGTTAGGATATTCATGGGATATGGTGTGTGTTTATGGCTTGATTGGTGAGACATACAGTGTCACACCTATTGGTAGCATAATATACTCTTAATTACACACTCTCACTAATTTATCCTAAATTATTAGCTGAACATGATAATTGCGCCTGATATACTGTGTTAATGAGTTTCCCTTATAATGGCTTTCTTCTACCGTTGATCATCGTAATGACTAGTCTTGACTCACTCAAATTATTTATCTTATATATTAAAACTCCTATGACTGTTATGTTGAGTCGTCCTGATAGGATAAAGTGAAGTATTCATCAGTTGTAGATCTATTTGTAAAACCATTGGGTAGTTGTAACAATGATTTTTGCATCGCTTTGGATTAGGATCGATTATCGATGATGCTTGTTAAGTACATATATTTCATACTCAATCTTGATTTTTTATTTTATTTATTTTTTTTTTTATTTTTTATTTTTCTACACTCCATGCAAGTATTTAGTTTAAGTTGTAGATCATAGATTGCATTCCTTTGATGTTGGAGTTGCGGAGATGGAGGTAGTGGTTGTCAGACTTCAAAGCTTACTGAATCTATCTTTATTTATTTTATGTGTACTCACATTTAATATACTTTAGCTATTGATATCATTTTGTATTTAGAGAATTTACTTTAGCTATTGATATCATTTTGTATTTAGAGAATTTTACTAGTGACAACCAGAAGTGGGATATATCTTTGCATTATTATTTCACCTTTATGTATATTCGGGATTCTTCTTCATCTTTCACTTCTAATTTACTTAATTATTATTTTGAATTAAGATAGGCTTACCTGTACCGGAGGGTGTAATAGGTGTCATCACATACTTTATTTTTTAATTATAACAAATTTATATTCGATCCAGTTTTATTGGTCTTATTAATACAAGCCAAGTCTAGTAGAGTCTTGCGGATCAATGTTGAGACGTCCATTATCTATCTTTGAGAGGTTGCATCACTTTAGGAGGAATTTATTTCTTCATTCTTTATTGTGCATACATAGCTTTGTATAACTCAGAATATCTTGTTCACTCTCTCACAGATGGTGAGCACACATTCTTTCTTAGCTAGAGATTCAAAGCTGATGCCTTTCGTGTGCGGTAGGAGCAGGATTTGAGATAGAGAATTGATCAGGATGTCTAGACTTGCTACAAGTTAGGTTATAGTTGCCTCTTCGTGTCCTAGGATTAATAGTGATGGTAGGTCTAGTGAGTTAGAGGGGGTTGAGGCTAGTGCAGACATCATTCGTTACCATACTTATGCTTAAATATTGTTTGATTCAGGTGTTGAATTTTCTTCAGAGTGTGACTCCTATTTTGGCCAGCTTATTACTTCGAGGCTTCAGACTCCAGATAAACATGTGATTACTACAGGTTCTCCTAGTGTTGACAAGTTATTATCAGGGGTTAATCCACACCAGTTGACCTTATCTTTTATATCTATGGAGGAACAGAGTAGGTTTGTAGAGTCATGAGTACAGATTCTCCTTGTTTTGATGGATATCCTAGGTTTGATGCTTATATGTTCTTACTTGGTTGTCGTGAGAGGTCATAGGTTGGGCTTGGGTATTCTAATGGAGTAGACTTCACTTTCTTTTAGTTCTTTGAGTGAGCTAAATAATATAATATGATATGATATGATATGCTATGATATGATATGATATAATATGATATGATAAAGAGTCGGGTACCACACTAGTACATATGATGTAAGGAGGAGTATAAGAATGGTAAGAGATGATGTGCCCAAATTACACGCATACACCCATTTACATGTATTGAGTATCATTTAATAAATATATGTGATGACGAATAATTGATGAAAATAATTCAGTATGAAAACCTGTAGAGTGATCTTGTAAGTGTAATTATAAGATGAATTATGATGTGTAGTTTGATTGATATTATTGAATATGAATCTTGTTAAGATTGTATTTGTACATGTTTAACTTGCTTACTGTACATTGTTAAGTTAGTTGACCTATGATTCTTACCAGTACTTGTTGATGTGCTGATGCTACATGTACCCTTCTATTTGTTAAGGGTAGAACATATTCCAGCGGTTGACACGCGATCTTTATCCTAGACAGTTATTCAGTCTCGATTTTGAGGGTAAGCACCATGTCTAAAAAATCCTCAGATTTTTTATGAGTCCAAAGTGTATAGTATTTTTGTTGCTAGTACTCTATCAAATTCTAGTATAGTTTAAGATATCGTCCCACAGAGATTGGAACTATCTAGACTACAAATTTGTATTGTCTTGATTACTATTTGAGAGAATTAAATCGATGAAATGTGAGTTTTGAATTATAAATTACTTAAAATAAAATAAATCACTTTAAAAAGATTCATATATATATATTAAAAGAGTTGGAAATCGATGAATTCACTTGATAATATTATTATAATATAATCTCAGTCTCCACTGTTTTTCTCTAAAACATAATTATTCATTATTAAAACAAATATATTTTACTCACTAAGAAATAGATATTTAATTAGCATTCCATGGACCAACCCATCCAAAACAGCCAACAAATACAAATCCAAAAAAAAATGGATCGGTCCGATAAATGACCCAGTCCAAAAAGAAATAAACATATAGTGAGTAGGGTTTCTATATTGAGCTAAGATTAGGTCCATCTCCATTGCCACTCCGCCTACTTCACCATGGTTGCCTTCAAACATCTTCAATTCATACTTCTCCAGTTGTGGGTGATAAACAATGTTCCTTTGGTTGGGTTAAAGTGAATCCTTTTTCCAGCTTGCAAAAGTAAGAATCTTCTATCCTTTTGGTGACTTGAGATAACACTTGTTTCATAACTTCTTTTTGATGATGTTCTATCTTTACCTTCATCTGAGTTCTCCAATGTAAGGGCCCCCATATTGACTTTTGGTGCTAACAACTTGGGTCTAGTCCTCTAGGATCTGGTGTTTAATCTAGGTAAGATAACTCTCTTATAGCGTTTATGCTTGCTGACGGACCTTACCAATAACCTTTGTCCTCTTGCTTTGCAGTTATAAAAGGGGTGGAGATTGTGAGATGCTCTGACCCACTTGTAATTGGATGGTACCAAGATCCTCAGCCGCATACATTGAAGATCTAACCTTGTGACCTCCCGATCTACTAAGAGTCTATTTTTGTTATCTGGTGTAATTAGGCTAAGTAGCAATTTCAACTTTTTGTGTACCTTGTCAGGTTGTAAATTTGTCATGTGAACCAACTTGCTTTAGCCTTTCCATTCATTCTACCTCTTTGAAAATGCTAACCTCAAATAGAAACTTTATTGTTTATCACTGTTTAAAATCTTCCTTCCTGCACTTGGTAACTGGTGGAAGGATATGTATGTGAATTCCTTGTGTTCCAATGCTATGTTGGCCAGATAGTCTACTAATTGATTGCCTTCTCTGTATGTATACTGAATCTGCACTTGTTTATTTAAGAATAGCTACCATATTTAACTGATTATGTCTTCTATCATCCATGGTATCTCTCATTACCTGCTTAAGAGCTTTTGCATCAGTATTGAGTCAGTCTGAATGATAACTTTATCCATCTTTGATTTATGTCTATGAATTGTTGCATGTAAAATATCCATGACCTCTGCTTTCATGCTATTTGTATCTTCTATTGTTGCTCTTTCTGCATGAATCAAGTCTCCATGTGAGTCCCTTAGACAAAAATCCCAAGAACTACTCCCCAGGTTTCCTTTTGATACCCAATTGTGTTATACTTAACCCAACCTTTCTCTAGAAACTTCCATAAGACTGATGTAACCTTAATCCTAGGCTTCAACTGATTAAGCTATTATATGATTCTTGTCCATTCAAATGAAAATTTCAGAGTAGGCTTTCTAACTTTTAGTAACATCCTCAGGTGCCTTGTTACAATAAAGATTAGCCTCTGCACAGAAACTTCTTTACCCTCATGTTTAATAGCATTTCTCCTCCTCCGTAGTTCCCACATTATAATTCCTGGTATTGCTTTGAAGTATACTCTCTCTCTCTCTTGCTGTCATATGTGCTTCCCACCATGCATATATTGTATTTCTTAAGATCATTCCTTGGATATTTATTCCTATAAAAGAAGAGAAATAGGACCAAGTCTTGTTAGCAGAATAAGATCTTAGCAGCACATGAGACATAGTCGCTCTACTCCCCACCTTTTGATAGTATCATCAACTGCTACCTTTCCCTTCCACATTCTCCACATAAAAAATACTATCTTGAAAGGCAATCCCTTTATCCATAACTACTTATAGAATTCATTAGACTGTCTCACATAATACCAAGATGATTTCACACTAAAGTTCCCTCTTACTTTCACATTTCATTACTGTGTCCCTCTGTGATGGATGCTAAGGTGGTAACACATTATACATTATGTGTTCCACAATATCCTTTGTGACCAAATCTTTTATCAAGTCTGCATTTCATTGATCATTTATCACCAAATCTTAGACGCTCTGATGCCTATCATCCCGTTTCTTGCTGTCGGGCATAATAGAGTAAAAATCTCCTACTCCAATCCAATTATCATAACAAATATGTGCATCCCCTTCTCTAAGTCTCCAAGTTATGAGGTGATCAGTAAGATCTCTTACCTGCAGCATCTTTTTCCAAACTCGGGAACCTCTTCCTAGTTTCCACATAACCTTCTTAGGATGATATCTTCTACAGTACTTATTCAGTAAATAGTCACTCCATATAGATTTCTTAGTTCTGAGGTTCCACCATAACTTACAAAATAGAGTTCTGGACACATCTTGCAGTAATCTAAAACCCAATCCTCCCTCGTCTTTTGGTAAGCATAAGTTGGACCAAGCCACCCAATGCCTACCCCTACCTTCTATAGTAATACTCCAAAAAAACTTAACAAAACTTTTTTGAATAGTATTTAAGACAATCAATAGAGGATTCATAACTGAAAAATAGTCATGAGTATACTTTGCAGGACATGTTTAATTAATACAACTCTTTCTCTAAAGGATAGAAGTTTACCTTTCCATGCTTTTAATTTGCTGCTGATTCTATTCATTAGTTGTTAGTAATACAACTTCTTCTTCCTCCTGTAAAAAACTGGACATCTCAAATAATTGAATGAAAAGTCCTATCTCAAGATTCCAGCAGCAACTTCAGCCATAACCACTACACCATTCGATACACTTTCATGCAAATACAAAGCACTTTTCTACTTATTAATTTTTTTTAGATACCACTTTATACTTCTCCAATGTTGTTGTCAGCAGTTGCAAAGAACCCAATTCAGTTTTACACAAAATGATCATATTATCTGCAAATGCAAGATGATTAATTCTTGGACTTCCTCTAGGCATGCCAAAAAGTTTGAACTCTTTCCTTAGCATCAATTCCTTCAAACTTCTTGATAGTACTTCAGCTGCAATGATAAACAAGGTGGGTGACAGAGGATCCCCTTGCTTAAGACCCTTAGAAGATTTAAAGAAACCTTTAGGTTGGCCATTCATCAATATAGAGTACCGATTGTTAGACAGTAGTCTAAAAACCATGTCAATGACTTCCTCACATAGCCCAATTTTCCTTAACACCTTAGTGAGAAACAACCACTCTACTCTATCATATGTTTTCATCATGTCTACTTTTATCACCATGTTTGGAGACTTTCACTTTTTTCTAATTTCAGATACTATTTCCTTAACAACCAAGATATTCTCATACACTTCTCCCATGAACAAAGCCAGCCTTCTCTTCAGAAACAATATCAGGTAGTAGACACTTAATCCTTTCATGAATAATTCTAGAGAAGATTTTATTCATAAAATTACTAAGTAAAATAGGTCTCAGGTCTGAAAAGGTGTTCGCTATTAACTATTTTGGCAATAGAACTAAGTTAGTATGTGTGATAAACCTTAGAAGCTCATACCCACAGAAGAATGCTATTATAATCTGATGTAAATCTTTTGATACTGATAAAAAGCACCGGTCATACCATCTGGTCCCCTAGCACTATTTTTGTTCAACCCCATGACTTTAATTATTGGAACCATCTTTAAATCCGTATTCTGATCTTCTATTATTATTCTTATAAGAACCTACAACATTGAGAAGTCCTTAAAATCTTCTTGCTTCTCAAATTACTTCTGATAAAACATAATTACAGCTTCAGCAATTTCATCACGATTCTCTAGCCATAAACCTTGATCATTCTGTATTCTTTGAATCTCTAGTCTTGACCTTCTTCCTTTGACTATTGTATGAAAGAATCTTGTCTTCCTTTATCCATCCTTGAACCATTTAAAACCAGCATTCTACCTCCAAAAATCCTCCTCCCTCTTTAATTGCATTGCCAACTCTGCTTGTGCTTTAAACAAATTAGATTTGTTTACCCCTGTAGGCTCCTCCTCAAACTGTTTATATCTTACTCTAATCACCTCTTCTAGAGTAGCAATTTCTTGAAATATATTTCTAAAAGTTTGCCTACTCTACTGAGTTAATGCAGCTTTAGTCTTCTTTAGCTTTTGATGGAAAGTAATAAAAGGATTCCCCTCTATATCATCCTTCCAATTTTGTCTAATTACTTCCAAACAAGATTCTTCTTTCAGCTAGAGATTTAAAAATTTAAATGGCTCGATCAACTGCTCTTGTTGTGTATTAAAATACACTAACATTAGTGCATGGTCAGAACCACTTCTTACTAAGTTTTCTACCTTAATAACTAGAAAGACTTCTTATAACTTGTCATTTGAAAACACTCTATTAATCCTTTTGAATATGCAGTCTTCATCAATTCTACCAATCTACCATGTAAATTTGTTTTTCTTGAAAGTTGCTTTCTTTAAGTTACAGATGTTAATGCAGTGATTAAAGTCTTCTGTCTCCTCTACTGTGACTGGCAATCCTCCAAGCTTCTCCTCTGCATTCCTTATAATATTAAATTCTCCACCTACTAGCGAAGGTTGTTGAATTATATTAGCCATTTCCCCCAGAGATTCCTACAGATGTAATCTCTTATTATGATTGAATTTTGCATAAATTAAAGTAACCAACGCTACTACTCCTGTATTCAGATTCTCCAACTTGAGTGTAAGCTTCTGTTCTTCATCCCTAATGACACTATACTCCATGGTTAACTCCATAAAAGCCCAAATCTTGCCTGATGTGTTTACAATTGTATATTGCATCCCCATTCTTTTTTTATATTTATCTATGTTCTAGTCTTCTTGAAAAGGTTCCATAAGGCCTATGAAACCAAACTAATATCTCTTATGCATTGTTATCAACCTTGTAAAAGCTTTCTGTGTATTAACAGACCTGATATTCTAGATTAATGCATTCATTTAGAAACTGATTTGGAAATGCCGTACCTTGTCTGCATTGAACTTGGACCTATGCTTGCAACTGTATTCCTGTCTTTCTTATTATGCTTTCCATATTTTTTGTTCAATGATTTAATCTGCTTTGGAGCCACCACATCTTCAGCATCTAAGTCATCCTTATTGTTATTAACAGCATCCATCATATTCTCTGCTTTAATTGCCAGAGGTACAATACCCTTTATTACTTCTTCTTGTTTCTTCTTCTTCTCCCTGTCAATCACTACTAAATCCTTTTTCACATTCTGGGGTTCTTTCTTATCCTGTCTATAATCTTGCACCTGTAAATTTAGATGATCCATACTATGTGTTGTTGTTTCATCTGCATGTTATTTCTGTTCTTTGCTGGCATTGTCCAACTGGTTTTTCTCTGGATTATTCTCTTAGATGGATTGCTCCTCTGCTGCTAATTTTGTATCCGAGTTCCCAAAGCTCTTATTTACCCAATCTTTAGTGCTTTCCTTTGTCTATAGACTGCTGGAGGTTTGTTTTCCTTCTGCCTTTTCTTGCTCTAAAATATCAAAGGAATTTGATGTGTCAGTCTCACCAGTCTTTTCTGCCACTTCTCCTACTATATGCCCATACTTGTCTCTTCTGTACTTACTTCTTCTTTGCACCCATTGATGTTTATTATTTTCTCTTACTGTATTTTTCCTCCTCTTCTCCTCTTCCTTCTTTCTATCTTCTTTACCTTTGTCTTTCTCTTCTCTTTGCTTATGTACCTGATCAAATAACTCCGAATGAATATTCCAACAAGACTCTTCATCATATCCTTGTAAGCAACACTCTTTACAGTATTTTGGTTTATGATTATACTAAATATGAATACATTTAGACTTGATTTCCAGTGATGTCATCCTCCTCATTAATCTTAGCCCTATATGTTAACTTAGCTACTAAATCCACCTCAATCTTCACTCTTGCACAGCTTGGCCTTGTATGATTCTTTGTGGACATATCCACCATTAAGGGTTTACCTACTGCTGATTGTAATAAAAAAGATAGCCTCATTTGCAAAAAAATTTGGTGGTAACTCCGACAATGAAATCCATGCAACACCCACAGTAGTTTTAATATTTGGTTCAAATCATGGATCCCACTTGAGTGTTCTCATCTACCAAAACATGTCTTTGGCCTTAATGTAGTATACAATAGTTGATAACAATTGAACATAATCTTCTAATTGACTCAATCGAATCAATATGTATCTTGTAGCAAGTACCTTTATTGTACACTCTCCCTTAATTCTGCATTGAGTTGGTATTAACCTTCTTAATTTATTAACTTCAGGTTTACCATTTGACAACTTATCAATGATTGCATACTGCAAATTTTCCAGCATTATCAAACTTTTTACTTCGAAAGCTTTCTACGTAATATTTGGCTCCCTATGCAGCATCACAACAGGTTTTGGAGGAACCCTACTATTCTCATGCATGTACGTTTTATTTTTCAACAAATCAACATATTTTGGAGCAGCTGCATTGAGTTTACACTCTCCTTCAGCAATCTGCTTCGAAGATTCCTCCGGTGGGCTAATCCCACCGAAAGTAGTGGCCATAGTGATTGAAAAATTAGCTAAAAATTAAAGGTTTTTGGATGCGTCGTTTTTAGGGTTTCATAATGATGTGAGAATAGATGGCAACTTTTGTAATTCTCCATATACTTAGCATTCCATGAGATTGTGTCAATTAAATAATTTAAGACTGGTGATAGTTAAATCAAAATATTTTCTTGACTGAATTGTACTAAAAGGTATAAAAAAAAAAACCTTGCAAGTAATCTTTAAATCAATATACTTATTTGAAACAATCAAACTGTGAGGATACAGATTGAAAGAAATAAGATAAAGACCCCTCATATCAATAATCTTATTTGAGTCAATTCCTCCGTGAGGATATGAATTGAAACAAATAAGATAGAAATTATTTAAATCTATAAATTTGCTTTAGTCAATTTCTTTGTGAGGATAAGAACCACTAGAAGTAAGATTACAGATTTGAAATAATAAATAACTAAAAATTACTCCCACTCTATTATTTCACTCATTAGTTATTATACATTGATTTTGTTCGCGAGGATAACAAAATGAATATAAGAATAACATAGAGATAAAATAGATAGATGTGGTATAGATAGATGTGATAATAATAATTAGATAAAAATTATTATCACAACACAATATGAAGATGTAAATTAGTTGTGCAGGCGAAGCATGTATTAAACTGAGTTAATATTATAAATATATCAAGTTTCATCAATTATCCCAACAAAAAAGAAATTAATTTGTCATGAAGAAATTAATAAAGAAAAAAATAATTATTCTAAAAAAAAAAAAAGAGAGAGAAAAAAGTAAACAAGACTATGTACTTATGTTCTTGGATGATTAATAATCAAAAATGCCTCTATTTATAGAAAACTATAATGTTGAACCCATAAATGTATTCTTTGAAGTGGTGGTCGTAACCATCAAATTGTATATTCTTCTCAATTCTTTCACTTGACGGGTGTGAGTTTTGAGGTGATGATCATCACCCATGAGCTTTTCAACTTCTTTCAAAAAGTTTCACGATTATGGATATGAAATTATGATTGCACTCATGTAACTCTCTTATTTCTTTAATAATTTATTTCTTCTCTTCTATTTTTTTTCTTTGTAGAATTTGTCAGTAAATATACAATAATATGATATATTTATTTAAATTTATTTTAAAAAAATTAATATTTAAAATATAAATAAATATATCCATCAATCTTGTATGATGTTATGTCCTTTGACCAGGGACTAAGACAGTTTCCTCTTTTATTATGTTTGGATATTCACATTAATTTTAGTCCCGGTTATTTTTTTTTAGATGTTCTTGTACCGTGACTTCATATCCAGAAAAATTGTAATAGATAGAGGTTTTCACACTCTGTTACGTTTTATGGATGGTGATATTTGAATAATTACCAGTGATTGAATGATAAATTTCTAGAATTTATTAAACAGCACGTAAGCTAATACTATAATGAATGTGGAGATGACATTTAAGTGATTAAAAGTGAGTGTAGTATGATTTTCCTGCCATATATTAAGGCAGATGCTGATCATGACCAATTGGAGTGTGACAATAGACTATTATGCGATGAGTTGATCACAAGTTTGGAGTGATTGGGTAGGAAAAAATCAGTAAGAACAAGGCAATATGAAATTAAGAAGCAAAGTCAACAACAGATCATATGTAACGGAGTAAAATAACTACCCAAGTACAATATGAACAAAGATTCTACTCCATCTGTTCTAAAATAAATAAATTGTTGAATTATTTTTTTAATGTTCAAAATAAATAAATTGTTTACTATTCAAAAAATATGTTGAAAATTTCTTTCAATTTTACCCTTTCATTTAATAAGGTTCGTAAGTACTTCACATTTTCTGGGAGAGTAATTTAAGAACAATTAAAAGGATAATAGAAAAAAGTAACCTACAATTTATGTCCTAAAAGATTTTTCTTAAAGAGTGTGTCATACCCAACAATTCAATTATTTTGGAATTAAGAAAGTATCTTTCAGTAACTCAGTATTCGGTAGAACAAAGTATCAAAGTAAGTATCAAAGTCAGGAAAAGGCATAATCACACATCAATATCCAAATGATCCTCAATTTATAGATCATAATGTACTAAATTATAATAGAAGTCAGTCATAACTGTCTAAGAATTCTAAAAAAAAAGAAGTGTTCGCAAATGTAAATAGAAAGAAAGAAAAAAGAAACATATTGTACTACTGTATATATCAAGAAAAAGTGTCACAAATCCAAAAAGCAAAAAAACAAGGATAAATGTATCTAGACTTTATTTTTTTAAAACCTCGAAAACACGAAGAAATTATGTCATTATATTTTGAAATAATAAGCAAAACAGTTAGGTTGAGCATATAGTTTTTGGGATTTTTTTTGGTGGTGAGATGAGGGAAGATGAACAATTTTTGGGGGAATGAGAGATAAAGAAACATGATTCTAGAGTTACATTTGTTATTGATGTGCGAAAAAGATCTTTTCTACTTGATTTATCATTTAATCTTTACAATTGATCTTATCAATTCTATCATTGGTCGTTCTTCAACTCATACTTTTATAGATATTTTTATAGAGTACAAATATGTAGAATTTTCATCTGGAAAAGGCTTATATAAAAACTTTGCTATAAACATTCTTAATCTCATGATGTCGTGGAAATAACGCTTTGCAAAAATATAATGTGAGATTGTATGCATATATTAGACTATTGTGCCTTCTCAGAATTCCGCACATAGCGAGAATTTGTTCTTTTTAATACGGAAAAGGGTCTAAAATGCCCTTCAACTATGTGAAATGGTACAAAAATACTCTCCATCTACCTATTGGACCTAAAATATTCTTTCAATCTAAATATTGGGCCTAAAATATCCTTTTTGTCTACCTATTGGGGCTATTTTACCCGTTTATTTACAAAAAAATATATAATACCACGACTTATCTTTATTAAACTACATAAAATCCCTATTATTTTTATTAATATTAGTCAAATAAATAGTGCATGATATTAAAATTTTGTCATTCTAAATTAATCTGATAAATAAAAAGAAAAACAACATAAATAGTCATTTTTAAAAAATTATTACATATACATAGTCTTATTAGTTGGTTGTCAGATATAGCATATAACATATTTTTTTTATAACAGATTCTAATATATAGAAAAATAATTATATATTAAATTTCCTTATTTCTTATTTATTGCTTAATTTTATGGATGCCTTTGTTCATTTATTTTTTATGAACTATATCAAAATTTTATGTTTTTCATTTTTATTGCCTGCTTTCACGATACCTCCATAAAAATATATGGTGTATTTACACCATAAAAATTTATGGTATATTTATATATACAGATTATATTTATATCATAAAACTATTGGTCTATTTATACCATATAAATTATATTTACCATATAAATTATATTTACCATATAAATTATACTTATACCATAAACATACGCGGTATATTTTAGATATAAAAAGTTTATACCATGTAATACTGAAAATATATATTTATATTTAATAAATAATTTTTAACAAGAAAAGTACTGACATAATGAGATATATCATGAATATTTTTCTCATAAATTATATCAAAAATATAATAATAATAATCTAACTTTGTCATAAATTATATTTATACAATAAAAATACATGGTGTATTTGTACTTCCAACATAATGACTTTTATTTCATAAATATTTATCCATAAAAAATTATGGTTAATCCATTCATTAGAATTAAAAATACACGATAATGAAATAATACTACATGATTAATATACATGAAAACAAAACAAAATAGACACAAGCAAATAATAAAATACATAGTTTATTTAAAAATATTTGAATTTTGAATATAAGAGAGAGAAAGATTTGAAAGCAGGGATTATCTTTTTTACTTTTAATTTGAAGATTGAAAACATATCTCTTAAATTAAGGCGAACTAATAATTAATTATAACATTAAATTAGGAATTATAATTATCTTTTCTGATTTTTTTTAAATGACTATTTATGTAAAAAAAATTATAATATTGAAAAAGTACTATAATTTATGTAATTAAGTTTTAAGGATGGACTTTTTATGTAATTTGTTTATATAAAGGGATAAAATAGGCTCAATAGGTAGATGAGAAAAACATTTTAGGCTTAATAGGTAGGTGAGAAGAGTATTTTAGGCCTAATAGGTAGATGAGAAGGACATTTTAGGCTCAATAGGTTGGCGAAAGACATTTTTACATTATTTTACATAGTTGAAGGACATTTAGTACTCTTTTCTGCTTTTAATATTATCAATTGTTTTTGTTAATCACAATTTCCAGCTTCTCTTTTTCAAATCTTACTTTTAAATTTAAGTGAAGTTTTACATGAGAAGTAAGGAATTGGTCTAGTCATTAATTAGAGCAAGTATCTTGACCACAACTTACCCCAACCATAATCACAAGATATTGTCATTGACCTTGACTTAATGACACGATTTTCCTGATTAAATTAAGATTAATTAATCTATTAAATTATCCCTCTCTTTGACGTTTTAGGTAATTTAATTTTATTTAGCTACCCAACAAAGACCTTATCATAGCAAAATTATTCTCATGAAAATTAATATCTTACAAGATTTGGTGTGTGTTTGGTACGAAGGAAAATATTTTCCATGAAAAATGTTTTCCTAGAAAATTTTTTCTTGGAAAATAAGTTGATTTCTTACTTGTTTTTCTATGTTTGGTTGGTAGATGTTGGTGAATGAAAAAATATTTTTTAAAAAATACATTCTAGTGTCTAGCTAAAGCGTAAAAATACATTTTAGAGAAATAATTGTTGATCTCCAAAAATACTTTTTTTAGGGTGCGTTCGATATGAAGGAGGAAAAATATTTTCTAGAAAAATAAGTTATTTCTTACTTATATTTGTGTGATCGTTATGCAAATTGGATAAGTATATATTTTCTAAAAGTATTTGAATATATTTAACAAAAATAATGAGAACAAATAGGATAAAAGGGTGGGATAAGAAAAAAGTTTTGAATTTTTTTAAAAAATAAATTAAAAATATTAATTTTTTTATAGAGGGAGTTGGTATGTAGGAGTTGGGGTTGTTAAAATAGGTAATAAAGGTGGGGTAAGAAAATAATTTTGACATTTTAAAAAACAAATTAATTTTTTCGGGGGTTGGGGGGCTAGTAGGGGGTGGGGGTAGGGGAGAAAGAGTGGGGTAAGGAAAAAAATTTAAAAAAAAAATTGAACGGGAGGTATTAGGGGGGGGGGGTAGGGGTAGGGGAGTGACGGTGGCGTAAGGAAAAAATTTAAAATTTTAAAAAATTAATTTTTTTGAAGAGGGGGAGGGGGAGGAGGTTGGTAGAGGGGAGGGTAAGGGAAGTAAGAAAAAAGTTTGTTTTTTTT